>NW_008585013.1:0-4795 GCF_000691845.1 Merops nubicus
TTGTCCTTAAATCTATCTGAATCAAAACTGATATATTATTACTTACTATGCTCTTGTTTGGCAGCCCTCTGGTAAAATTTCAGTTCAGAAAACAAGGGACCATTTTCAAGATACTCCTGTTGAGAAATAAACAATGTCATAAAACACACTAGAAAGGGAGTAGTTTCTGAAGAAAAGTGTATGAGAAATTCAAAGAGGATGAAACCCCTTTTTCCCCCCCACCTCCCACATACCTTGCCATCTGAAATGCAGTTTTAATAAGTAGCTAAAAAGAAAAGTTGTTTGGCAACACATTTCATAAAGAGACTCTCTCAGGAATTCTTTAAGACACTGTTTTCAGAAATACTGTAGATGAGGTATGTTTAAATTCATAGTCTGATTTTCTCTACTAAACTGAGGGCAGTAATCAAGGAAAGGAAATAATTAAGTCAAGGACACACTGTGTGTCATGGAAATGCCAAATATCCCCAAGCAGAGAAAGTATATCAAGACATAAAAAGTTAGGGGGGAAAAAAAAACCAAAAGCCACAAGCATGCATACAGAGCCAATGCTGCAAATGAGGATAGGTAATTAAGAGAGAGAACTTCATGCAAGTTAACAATTTAGAAATGAGATCTACACATTACCACTTTAATGACATGCACTGCATCATCTTCCACAGGAACATGAGTTTGAGGGGAAGCTGCAAAATGAGAGAGACAGGGATCAAGCTGGATGCAACAAAACCTAACTGCAAACAAAGACCAAGTTAACATGGCACGAGTGACCATAAAAATACACAGCAAAATACCCAACACTTTGTCAGAATTCCTGCTTCTAAAGGTCAGAGTTCTGCCAAGTTCAAAGAAACACAATCAGAAGAACACACACACACGTGGAAGTTTTAATAAACAAGTCCAGAAGCAATCTTAACCCACATTTTCAGAGCCCTCTCCCTAAGGAAGGATTAAGGAGGGTGTCCCCACTGCACCACAATGAGGTGTTCCATTACCACAGACTGTGTTTAAGTCCTGGCAGTCAATTGGATAACCTCTGTGTTTGGTTGCTGTCAATCCACTGTCGTCAGAGTTTTGCCAAGTTCAAAGAAACACAATGAGAAGAACACATACACACACACATGGAAGTTTTAATCAACAAGTCCAGAAGCAATCTTAACCCACATTTTCAGAGCCCTCTCCCTAAGGAAGGATTAAGGAGGGTGTCCCCACTGCACCACAATGAGGTGTTCCATTACCACAGACTGTGTTTAAGTCCTGGCAGTCAATTGGATAACCTCTGTGTTTGGTTGCTGTCAATCCACTGTCGTGACAAAGACACCACTTAAAAGTCCTGACCTACATTATGCCTCTAGACAGGATTGTCTGCTTTCCTCTGTCAGAAATTAATTTGGCCCTAGAACCTTCATTTCTATTCTGACATTATTTAGACAGTGGCCAAAGTTAGGGAGAGCACAGCCACCACCCTAAAGGGGACGAGAGGGATTGTGCCTCTCAGTGCAGGTAGGGATTTCAAAACAATAATTGACCACATGTGCCAATTACAGCCCAGGAGACAGAACCTCTCTGCACAGACAATGCAATCCTATTTTCTTCTGACCCTGACAGAACTGTGGGCTCTCTGATACTACTGAAGCTACACGGAGCTACACTGGGATTAAAATTTAATGAGACTAAATCATCTCTTAGAATCATCACTGAAAAAAAGCTAAAAAGAATAGAGTTCCTAGGAAATAAGTGTCCCTTTCAAACTTCTCATAATGATCAAATGCCAACAACAGTCCAGGTGTGAAACACTTCAACTCTCAGCACACACAAAAATAGACTACTTTTATCCACATAATAAAAATCAAGTAAACTTGGATCTAATCAAACTATCCAAGCTTACATTTTTTGATGGTCAGGGCATACAAATACTTTTACAATGAACAGGCTGCTTTAGCTGCCAGCTTCCTTCCATTCTATTCAGCACCAGGGTTGAAGCAGGCAGCATACACACCCTAAACCTCTGTAGGGTCCCCACTGCCTTCTGCTTGACACTTCCCTGTGTGAATGCTTCCATGCTAATAACATTAAGATAAAATGAAGATATCCTAAAGCAGCAGCTCTGGAAGGTGTGAACTACCCACAGACTCAAACATGTAGCAGTTATATTCAATTTAAAACTATCATAAAACAAAGGAAGGAAATTTTGGTAAACTTTGTTCTTACCATATAATTGCACCAAACTGGGAATTAAGGGACAGGTATTAAAGTCTTTATCTTTCTCTGCCACAGGTAGACTATGTGTTAATAGCCAAAGACATCAGTTCAGAGGAACACATCCCATGTGTTTTCATTGCATTCAACATCCCATTGCCCAAACAGAATGAGGTGTGCTCCCTTACTGACACAGGCCAGAAAAGAACCTGTGTGTAAGAAAATGTCTCTTAATACCAAGTTACTTAGAAGGTTGACAGACACAGAGAA
This sequence comes from Merops nubicus, assembly GCF_000691845.1. Classification (NCBI taxonomy): domain Eukaryota; kingdom Metazoa; phylum Chordata; class Aves; order Coraciiformes; family Meropidae; genus Merops; species Merops nubicus. The sequence goes on from NW_008585013.1 coordinate 2,467, forward strand.
GTATCAAATATAAATGTGTTTTAAAAAGTCTGATCTAACTTCCCTGCAGACATCTTGACATTTTATGAAGAGGGGCCTCATCCATGGTAATCTGGAGCAGACAGTAACAGCTGTCAGGGTAATGAAGAGGAGCAATTAACAGGAGGTAGCCCAGCAAAAGGGCCTAACCCCCATGGCTCTTACACCACGCTGCTGCAGATGCTTTCCAGAGTCACACTCCAAGAACATCCTGAGGAAAAATAAACCCCAAACTCACTGGCAACTTATAAAGTGAAAAGGGAGAAAAGTCAGACAAAGCTCAACAACATCTACAGGAACAGATGCTCCACAAAACGAGTAATACAACATTCAAACCTACAAGAGGAGAAGTTGTATTATTGTTTTTACTGCGTGTACATGAAACAGGGCATAACTTTCACAGAGGATAACACTCCAAACTTCTTGCACAGATAGTGCTGGGACAATTCATCTCATACACAGAGAAGCAGAAGCTGCACACATACCTCTTGTTATGTCATTTTATTTAACCATTTATATATCAGGCAGCAATACTTTACCCACAGCTCAGAAACAAGACAAGACTATTTTTTGTCCCTAAATAAACAGAAATGTTTTTTTAAAAAATTGTCTCATTTCTGTGTATAGTGACTTAACAGGCTGGAAAGGCTCCCAAGGTTTAACAAACAGTCTGATTACATACCTCATAGACCACCACCACATACTCTCCTGCGAGTTTAGCTCATAGTTAATTACTGTATACTCGTAATTAGCCATGTGCTAGCCTTGTTCTGTGTGGTAGCACATGGCTATTTATAATATCACAATCAGTTAAATGCTAGACTGCAGGACAGTAAGCAGAGGCCCTGCAGGAGAGCAGTGCTGACAGGCAGGAGGTCTCTGATGGCAGAGAAGCACACACAGAGCACCAGGAGCACTATCTGGTGTGATGCTGTTTGCAAAGGCTGTCTGAAAACAGCCTAACGAGTGTGAGAGTTCCCAGGTTACAGCTCATGTTGCTGTTATCAACTAGAGGTACAACCTCCTTACATTTGGGGGGAGGGCTGTTGATGTATGCACACCATCAAAACCAGTGCCTGCCTAACTGTTAACTGGGAACACTGGTGCAAGGTGAAGCTGTGTAGGGGGTTGTAGCTGTTACTACTTCACCCAAAAGAAGTCTCACAGAACACTTGTGAAGGGCAAAGGGCACAGCTCTATTTTCCCTTCCTCTCCTTCATCCCACAGCCACAGCTACAACAGCAGTGAAAACCACACCAATTTCACATGCACCCCAAAAGAAAGCAGTGCACTAAGATTCACAGTCTTTGCCATCATTCCCACATGTTGTGACTACACAGCACAGCAAACAACTTACCTCAAAAGTCTCACAAAACACTCGTGAAGGGCAAAGGGCACGGCTCTATTTTCCCTTCCTCTGCTTCATCCCACAGCTACAATGGCAGTGAAAACCACACCAATTTCACATGCACCCCAAAATAAAGCAGTGCACTAAGATTCACAGTCTTTGCCATCATTCCCAACTGTTGTGCCTACACAGCACAGCAAACAACTTACCTCAAATTAACCCACCTCCAGAATTCCCTAATTTCACCCAGTATGGTCTTATCACCCACTTTAATTGTGGATTTCACCCCTTTCATTGCTGAGTGCCACCACCTTAATTACTGCAGCTTTCTAAATGTTAATAAGACATGGTAACAAAAGGGTGTTTCTGGATGAACTGTGATTCCCTACAAGCACACAGCCCAACTGCAAGCAGCCTGACAAAGGAACATGTGCCAATTCCATTTGCCAGTTCAAATGTGCTTGTTGTAGTTTTAGCAGTTAATTTGTGGCAGTCACATTTGGAATATGGTGAAATATTTTCAATGGCTCTCACAGAAACAGTTTTGTTGACAAAGTTTACACAGTGGAAAAGAAAACAGCACTGATTTGGCAGTTTGGAAAAACGTCCCTGCTCCTGTCCACAGCTGGTGCCTTTGCCACTGCTGGATATTTGGAGAATATATTTGTTTGGGAAAGATGAATAAGAAGTATTTCCAGAAGTTCTTGGGTTGTAGTATTTTATTTTTGCATGGTTTCATTGGTTAACTAATCCTGAAGAGTGATACTGTCAGCTCAGTTTTTCTTGCAGGAATAAAACCTCAAAAATACCACACTTCAAATTACAGGCTACTTATAAAAAAAAAAGCTAGAAAAACTCTGAGCCTGTTTAAAGTCAAGCCAAGAGCTGTTAAATTCAATGGCTAACAAACAGGGGGGAGTGTTGCTCAGAGCATCTAACAATAAAAAACAAGTTGCAGGAATG
>NW_008585013.1:4826-11254 GCF_000691845.1 Merops nubicus
AAAACCAAAATGCACACAAATAAATAGAAAGTAGCACCTGCTATTTAACACACAGCTTCAAATATTTCCCACATATGGAGGGTACTGAGGCAAATATTTAAAGGTGAACAAAGCATGTTGCTTCCCCCCCATCTTTGCAATATCCAGTTTCCCAAGAACTGAGACATTCAGTGCTCAAAGGGCATTTTTTATGTCCATTTCTAACATAGCCTAAGGAAGAGCTGCTTCTCTGCTCATGTTGGTACTTTAAAGATGCATCCTCAGGACCCAGACAGAATCTCTTCCTAGCAGTGTTTACAAATGTTTCTTTTCCCAGATTCTTCCTCTGGGTTGCTTTATGAATGTAGTTTTATTATGCATATTCCATACACATAGCCCACTACATTTATGAAACCATTTTCCACCAGACCTAACTCAGCTGGTTTGGGGAGAAGATTGTGCTCAACCACTAAACTCTTCTGCAGGTAACTGCACATGCCTCCAAGTTAAGAACATTAAGTACTGGGAGGAAATTTCACTGCATATCTTACAACTCCTCTTTCTATGAAACCTTAATCTTGATTCACTAGAGCCAAAGTTTTTTTACACCCCAGCAAGGGAAGCCACTGTTTGACTTTGAAAGTTAATTACTCCAGGCTGCAATAGGTATGACACATCCTTTAACCCCAGGCAGAAAAGCCACGCATGGTCTGCTCTTACAGCACTCTCACAGGGGAGTCCAGGCCTCTAATATTTAAAACTTGATGCACAAACTGTTTTCTGGCAAGATTCTGCTCCAGCCCATCTGCCAGGCTGACATGGTGCCCACTCAGAAGATACTGTGCCAGGTTCAGTGGGGTACAGGTGCCAAAGGCAGCTGAAGGGAGTGCCCTGCAGAAGGCAACAGGTGCCTACACCTTTCATCCAAAGCTCTTCCTGCTACCATGTACCACTGCTCAGAAATCCATCCCCCAGTGAAAAGAGAAAAAAACAGCCAACAGAAAACTCCACATAAAAACCAACCCTGCTCTCTTGGCTTCTTAGTTTCACAGGCCAGTGTCTCAGGACTCTCACAAGGTGGACTAATAAAGAGGCTGATGACAACTCCCAGATCAAAGTCCATACATGTGAAAAAAAAACCCAACAGATTGTGTAGCAGAAGAGTGAAGTATAATAGCAATGGTGACATCTGCAGATGTAATAGGTTTTAGAATGCTGTGTGAAAACAAATCACAAAGTTAAAACTTCTAGCCTTCAGAGGAACAAAAAACAAGAAGAAAGAGGGAAGACTGAGAGGAAGCTCATCAGCAAGAACTAGCTGAGGTAAGGAGTATTCCCCCTTTAAGGCATAGTGCAGGATGATCCCGTACCACGTGGTCCACCCCAAGTAACCACAGAGTAGCAAAATCAGGCCAGATTTATGATTTAGTTCACGTTCAAACAGGGTACAAAATTAGGTAACCTGCTTGCTATATCAATATTTATACAGTTTAATATCCATGACTAGATAAAAAGACTTTCCCAAAGTGGTGTTTGTCTGCCAATGAATTTATTTTTACAGCAAGGTCCACAACTGCAGGGACAATGAGACCTTTGCTGAAATTCACTTTAACATCTGAAGGTTAAGAAAAATCCATCCCATACCAGATTGTTACCTGCTAGAACTGTTAGTTACAGGGGTCTGCTGTTAACATTCTTAATTCCACTGAGCTCATCAAAGTCATGCTCAACTTGTATCTTTTGGTGTAACTTTTACTGCATTTTTAACTAGTTTGCTGCACTACAGTAAATATTTTCAGTGAAGTTAAGTCAAGTGTTGAAGTTCTTTGTTTCCCTAGAATGAATTGCTAAAGCCAGCTTCCTAAGGCAAACCAAGCAGCCAACAGCCCAACACTGCCAGCCTCTGCTCCATCAACACTTCCCTTATCCATGCACACCCCTGCTCACAGCTCTACAATGACCTGTGGAAGTTGCTCTTTCTGAAACAGAAACAAGCTTTTTTCACCCCTCAGCCTGACTCCCAGAACACCAGGCCTCAGAATATCAACAGCAGAGTGTACCGCAGTCCAAGCTTAAAAGCCACAACCACACTTCTTCCCCACTTCCACCAGCAGCAGAGCTCCCTGTGCTGCTGGTATTAAATGACAATATTCACCTATTTCATCCCTGTTTACTGCTCAGGCAGATAGTCTGTGTCTCTTCCTGGAATGTAGCAGGGATAAAGAAAAAAGAAAAAGAAGAGTGTGCTGGTGATACTGGTGACAGATCTCCAAGCAGGGCAGAATTAAGTTATGACTTTATCCACACATACTTTCCTGAGCTTCCCACACTGCAATAACACATAAGAAATAGAAAACAGCAGCATAGAAACATCTGCTGTGGAGCCAGCTACAAAAAAAATGGTTTCAAAAGAGAGAGTTTTCACCTCTCACTTATAAAGTTACCTTACAATATACACACATATTACATTGTAAATGTATTTTGTTGTAAAAGACACCATCTAACAAATGTTGTGTATCTAAATATAGATATTAAGCTATTTTGCAGAACCATCAGTTTCCATGAGAAAGAAGCCTGCAGGTAGATAGTGCTGCATACAGCAGATCTCCCCAAGATAGTGGAACCTTAACAAAACATTGCATGACCTTTCTGCATTGAAATTTCCAGTCCAAATTGTGCATTAATAAAGTGCTTGCAGCAGGACTAGAGAATGATTTATATAAAGACTGCTGTTAATTACTGACTGTGATCAGGAAGATAAATGAATGAATGTAAGGCTCCCAGTAGCACCCTCCTCAACTCCTAATTTTCCAATGTACTGCTACTCTTCTCCACAGGGCTACAAACTAGCCAGGAGCCCAATGTCACATTCCTCCCTGGCTGCTCTCCCTTCTCTTCTCCCCTATCAAAGCCATCACAGCTCTGTCTGAGGTACCTGACAGCAAGTCAGCACCAGTCACAAAAACAAAGCTAACATACAACACTATAGTTAAATTCCAGCTTATGATCTATATTTTCTTGCTCTGACAAAAGCCATGCTTGAGAGAACATCTGCTGCTGGATTGGCTCTGGTGTAGAATAAAATGCAAAGAGAATCCAAGGGAAGGAACAAGTCAACAAAAAGCCAAGATGGTACAGGGAGGAAAAAGAATAATTAGAAAACCAGGGAAAACACTTATGAGGCAGGACAGAACTTGTAGATAGTGGAAACTTTCATGTACATGATTAGAAGTTTAGCAGCCCTACACCTGAAGAGACTATTTGCATTCTAGGGCCCAGGGTCAGTCAATGGCTTTCAGCAGCTTTGATTTAGTGAACAGAACGTGCCACGGGATGCACCCCTTGTAAATATATTTTGCAGAGATACTGTAAAATTCCTCCAGAACATTGTTATAGATTAATGGAGTATGAAGCACCATTAATGGGAAATTAAGCTATAACAACGCACATCAAAATCTTTACACCACCACTGTAAAAATACTTATTAAAAGATATAGCCAGCAAAGTTAACCTCTACTTTTATAAAAGCTCTGGCAGGCAGTTGACTCTGCCTCCACTCACCTGCCTTGCCCATCTCTCCACAGCTTCCTGGGGTAGCTTCTCACTGAAATTTTAGTGGGCCCCTCACGTTTTGCTGCATATGCACTAAAAACTAGTCTGAAGAGCAGAGAGAAAGAAGGTGCCTCTCAGCACCAAGCGGCCAGGTCTTACTCTCAAAGCTTCATCATCTGCTCCATTCCCTTTCACTCCCAGTATACAGCTGAACTTTTGTAGGATGAAGCCCCCAAAAAGCTACTGGATGTGTAACATTCACCACCTCTTCTGAAAGAGCAGATCAAACAAACACAATTACCATTTCACAAGTGGGAGCTGTGTTTCTTCAGCCATGCTGTCACTTAGGAAAACACCCAGAAGAGTAACACCAAGGGTCCCAGACTGGATTCTCAGTCTCAACCAATCCACTGAACCTTGGCTCAGTGGGAGCCAAAGCACACCAGACACCACACTGTATTGAAATCAACTCAGTTGTGTGTGTGATCAAACAGAAAACTAACCAAATCTGCATGAAACTGAATCCCATGTGCAGAATCCAGCACAGCAGACCACACCAAAACTGGCCAAAAGTAAAACAAACCCTCAACTTCAATAAAGGGACCCACAACTGTTGCCATTTACTCACCTCTGCTACACCAAACTTCTTGCAAACATATACCTAGACTTTGTTTTCTCCTTTTTTTTTCAGTGACTGTATTTACTTTGCAGAAAAGCAGTAGTGGCATTAAGGTTGTTACCAAAACCTTTTTGCTTCATTTACAAAGGGTCAGCTTACACCTTTTTTGCCCCCTAGAAAGTTTCTCCACTCAAACCTGGCCTAGATGCACCTTAAGTCCAGATGCACAAGTAAAACTGTCCACCCTCCTGCAGCTTACAGCCACACATTAATAGCTGGAAGAACAGCACAACTCAGCAACCACTTTAGAGAAGCAACATCTGACCACATCTGGGACTATCACACCATGAAATAAAATAGTCTAAATGAGTCTTCAGCTGCCATTCAGTTCTTTGTGATTAACCATACTCGACATGGGGAGGAAAAAACAGAGGGCAAGGAAGAACACTTCAGTGCAATATAAAATGCTCCTGAACAGCTAAAAGCAGACAAGCACCAGGAGATAGCCAGACAGATGTAAGGAGGACCACAGTAGATCTGCCACCAAGACACCAGTGGCATGCAAGTGCTACTTTTATGTCTGCAAATACAAAGAGAGCAAACACACTAACCCCTCTATAGAAAATTAGACTTTTTTTTCTCTACAGCAGGTACCTGATGCTACAGTTTGGCACTGATGGACAACTCCATGAAGCCACACTGAACCCAGCACTGCTCTGCGTACTTGAAAGGAGTTACTAAAGACAAAAGAACTGAGAAGGTGCATAACACGTGGTGCCTGTTCTAATAAAAGCATGTCTTGTTATAAAAATCTGGAAATCACACTAACTGGAAAGCTCATGCTGCATAATAGTGTATTAACAGATTGTTTTTTGACAAATCACTCAATACGAGGGAAACATCATTAAGAGATTAACTGAAACAAAACCTGAAAGTGGGAAGCAATCAAAACTATTTTCCATGGCAGAAACAGACAAAAAGGAAAAGCTTAAAAAAAAGGTATAGCTGATTTATGCACAAAAGGAAGTTGATTTATGTATAGGAGTGACTTGTTTATCACATTTTAAACATTAATACTACAAGTAGAGAGTTAACATACTTCTAACTTCAGAAGATCATGTGTGGCTCCAGGGATGATGTACTCAACTGCTTCTAGATAACTCTTTACTGCTGTCTTAAAACAAGCTCAGTCTAGTCCCTAGCAGTCACTGTGGACCCGTTCACTTGTGTATGTTTGCTGTGAAAAAAAAAAACCAAACCAAACCACACCCAACCAACCAAAGGCATAACTGCCCTGAAGACAGGATTTGCACTTTCACAGAGACCAGTAATAGCAACATCCACTAATCCTCTCCAGTGACTCAGGATGCTTTACCAACGGCCTTCCTGAACCATTCATTCCTTATAAAACACAGACTGAGTGAAATGCAGCAGCTTCTGCTGAAGAAATTATTGAAATATATCTAGGCTAAAGCAAATAACAGCATTTCCACCTCTGGTGAAAGATTCTAATACGGAAGCAACACCCTGCTAACTATTGTTAACTGTTCTGTTTCTTGGATGAAAATGGATTAAGCCTTGGCCAGCAGATAACTTTTGCAATAACCAGAAATCCAAAGAGCACTCCAGAGCATAACAGTGGCATCATTCCAAAACAGTGGCTAACAAAATCATTGCCATGACTTCACAGAACATCACCTGGCCGTGCTCTTCAGTCGCCTCTGACAGCAGGAACACTTTGCCTACCCCACCTAAACTCCACAGAACAGTGCACTGGAATCCAGCAAACTGGGCTGGAGAGCCCAGAGAACACACTGCACCAGCAGCAATCCCCCTGAACAACAAGGACACCCAACAGGCCACTACAGATGCCAGATAACCACCCTTCACAGATGAGCACCAGCACGTAAACAACAGTAACTTTAAACCCGTTCAGTCTTAAGCTGTCAGAAAATTACAAGGAAATATACAAGCCACGGCCGGAATCGCCACCGGTATTTTACCTAAGTAGATCAAGCCAAATCCTCCCTGGCCGATCTGACCGCCCAGCCTCCAGCATTTTCCTTCGGTGTCTTTCAGGATCATGTCTCTCGGGAGAGGCACCGGCAGCTTGGCTCTGCCGCGATCCCTGGGCGGCATCGCACCTTAGGGAGGGGGGATGAAAGAAAAAGTTGAGTTTTGAGGAGTTACCGAGCAGGGGCCCAGCTCCCCGCGGCCTACCCGGGGGATCCCGCTCAGGGCGGCGGGAGGCTCTGCCCGCCCCAGGGCCTTGCCGTTG
>NW_008585014.1:0-2030 GCF_000691845.1 Merops nubicus
TAGCTGCTGCTGTCTCCTGGTCGCTGGTAGCTGTGACGCAGAGCCTGCTGAGCGCCCAGTGACGGGGAACTTCTCCCAGCCTTGTCCTGCTTCGAGGGCCCTGGTCTCGTCCTGGTGGCTCCCAGTGCCTGTGCTCTGGCCCAAGGACATGGGTAGCAGGGAGTGGCAGGGACCAGAGTTGAATTTTATTAGCATGAACAGCTGATCCATTCACGTTTATCTCAAGCAAAGGTGAGCTGATCAGATTTAAAAACATTTGAACCTCTTGGAACATTAAAAGTTGTCAAATTTAGAATCTTTTCAATCAAGTGAAGTGGAAGCACATTAAAGCATCCCTGGCTTTGAACTTTGACTTCTTGAGTGCAGCCTCTGGGGGGCAACTGCTCATGTGATCCTCAGCACAGCACAGTTTGAACTGCCCAGTTTTCTCCCTGTTACCTCTATTCTGTTTATGCGATGTATCTCACTTGTTAGATGTCTACCCCAGACATTTAGCCTCACTTCTGCTCTCTCATTTGTTTTACCTCACCTCCCTTCTTCTTTGCTTTCTCCAGTATTTGTATCTGCCTTCTGCCAGTAGGCCTTCTCTCAGCAGCTGGACATGTTTTCAGATACTTAATAGTTTCTCTAATATAATATTACTGACAGCCTCAATGAGGGGGACAATATAAGGCATGCATCAATGGATTGATGGATGGGGAATGATCCAGATCGTTTTCAGCACAAGCATGCACACTGCACACTTTTCCCATTTAATTTCTATAAGCAAGCAGGAGAGAGTTCTCTGTGATTTTGGTATGTGAAGGAATAACTACTCAGATAAAAGCCCCATTCAATTTGCTTGTTTGGGTTTTTTTTTTTGAGAGTAGCTCTCTAAAATAGAAGGAAGAAATGTGCACAATTCAGGGGAAAACAAACACACCCAGAGACATGCTCATGCCATTCTGGTCAACCACCTGGCCCCATCCAAGGACCTAGGGTGTTAGGGCTCACACCACCGGAAAACACACAAGGGAGCCAGCTGGGCTGCCCTAGCCTCTCCAGCTACTCTGCTTGGTCACCACAAGTGTCCTCATTGGACGATTCCAGAGCCCATCCCCAGCTGTCCTTGGCCAGCCACACTTGTACACCCTACTACTGCTCAGCTGAGCCCACTTGGACTCAGGCTTTATTTTTCCTGCTTGCATTCAAAGCCCACATCTTCCATTTGCAGCTGGTTCCCACTGACATTGGCTGTCTCTCCTTCATCTTTCTTCAGTCACACTGAAAGCTACAATGCCTGTTTCAGCCCATGCAGCAACTATTTCAGTGTTGGTTTACACAGTTCATGTATTTAACATCCAGTATCTCATACAGGATGGTGAGAATTTTTGTAGTTCTGGCATTAAAAAAATGAGGTCATGCACATTTCCCAGCATTGCACTTTTATTCTGTTTGCTAGGATCATCTTGGGGGAGAACTGATCTTGCATCACAGGAGCCTCTTCTTGCCTTTCTCTGAGATGCTGCTTGCTTTTTCTTGAGTGCCAAGCTTGTGACTAATGGTGCATGCAGTATCCCAGAGGATTGGATCCCTGAGCTGTCAAGTGTATTCCTCATTACTAGTACACCCATTCGTTTCCAGTCACCACAAGCCAAAGGAGCAGGCTCTGACAGCAGCGCCCTGCCTGATGCTGTACTTGAACTCTGGAGAAGGTAGTAGTGTATATGTGAGCACTTCATCAGCTTCTGAGATACAGCCCCAGTGGACAGATCCAGCCAGTACACACAGAAGACAGAGCCTGAAAAATCAGGCATCTTTTGCTTCGTGCTTTCAGCATTTTCCTGACCATACACTGTTTCTTTTGCTCTCTTCAGTTTCAGGCAACCTAATTCCTATGCCTGCTTTTAAAGCCAGTGAGCCTGGCTCAACATATTGCCATTACCATCAGTCCTGCAACTTCTCCAATGGCTCACCATGCCTGCGGTGCGTCAGGCCGCTGCACATGGCTTGTGGGCCTGACTCACCAAAACCCCCCGTACTACCCGCAG
>NW_008585014.1:2061-2721 GCF_000691845.1 Merops nubicus
CAACAGCCTCTGTACTACCTGCAGAGAAGGGTGTTGAAAGGACAAGTAAAAGCCACCCTACCCCCTCGGAAGGATTCTTTTCAAACTTCGTGTATTTTCAGAGCCTTCTGGAATGCTTTCAAGGTATTTTCTTAGACATCTGCAATTTTTCACTTTCAGAGATTGCTTGGTATGTGTTAGTGTCCTTTGCTGCCACCCCTTGTGCCTTTTCCCTTCTCGTGAAGATTGTAAACAGACTTTATTTCCTTTTGGGAGGATTTAATTAAATATTAGCCTAAGCGAATTTGTGCTGAACTAACATTTCCAGAGTGCTCAATAACAAGGTAGAGCCATTTCCAGATGCTGTGGGACAAAACAGCAAGAAGGAGGACAGGGAATGGCAGGAGGGATTTGCTTACCTGCCTCCCCTATGGGGATATGATTGATGGCAGCAGTGGGCAAACAGTTTTGACACTTCCCTTCCACTTTCCACACAAGGTGCTGTGCCGCCATACAGCCACATGCACTGCCATCTGCTACTCCTCATGCAGGGATAGATGCCAAATTCCCTCTGATGTCAAAGATGAGAGATTTATTGACCATTTGATGATTGGTGCCACTGGCTCAGGCTTCACAGATGAGATGGCCTGAAAATTCATTCAGGAACAATTCCCAGCAGGA
>NW_008585014.1:2752-4024 GCF_000691845.1 Merops nubicus
TCTCCTCCAGCATGCAACACTAATTACAAATGTGATTCACGTTTGCCATATGACATCGACCCTGCATGCTTTGCAGCTATTGAACTATACACTACTTATGCAGGAAAAGGTCAGGTTTCCAGATCCAAACCTACCAATTAGAGGTGGTTTAAGGCACCTTTAGTCCCCTCATTAGCAGGAGTTAACAAGATATGCCCTCCCACGGGCTCAGGGAAGTGGTTGTACCTTTCCCCCTCTGCAGGTGTGGTAGAGCTGCATTCACCCTCTCTATGTGCCTTCAAGCTGCATCTGCTGAAGCAGCGGCCAGAGCAGTGAAGCCACCACTGATCACTGGGCACACTAGGAGCTGTGGAAGGACCCCAGTTTTCTTGCCTCTTTGTTCCTCAAGAACAGGATCATCTTCACCTTCAGAAAATGAGGGTCATTCCTATTGGGTGGAAAATCCCGTTGTCAGAGGTTGGTGTTCACAAAGGAGACAGAAGAGTCCTGTAAAAATATATTTTATTCAAATGAAGGGAGTGTCCACAGGCATATCCCACGGTGGTCTCTCAAAGTGGCTGGGGGATGCAGCCCCCTTTTTATCCTAATTTTCTGGCTGTATAAGTCCCTTCTCTGTTCCCCCCTGGCTGAGGTACTAGCAGAGTACAGACTTCCCAGCCCGCCTACTACACATCCCCCTTTAACATGTACCCCCCCCCATCATGTGTTGTGTGTTTCATTTAACTTCATTTTATGCCTCCCCTGGGAGGAGAATTTACTATGTATAAGCCTATTAAGCATGCATACTGGTTCCTAAAGTTCAAAAGTTTAGGGTACCTAAACATCTTGAGGTAGGTAGCTGGTATTGTTCAGTTTCATTCAGCTTCTCAGGTTCTTCTTATCTCCCATTTGGTGTTTTTCTGATAAGTTCCCAGGCTCTTCTTATGTCTTGTTTGGTACTTTTATATGCAAGCTGACCTTCTTACCACTTTTGGGCACCTGGAAGTGTAAAAATAAGCATTCCTTCCTCTCCACCCTATAAACTGTCCCCTCATCATACGGAAAGGTATTGAAACATCCCTCACTGTACAGACACACTCCTTTCCATTCTAGTACTATTTAAGTCTGTGCACAGTTGTCCATGGTCGCTGGGAAGGGACGAGGCCTGGGAAGCGCCTTTCCCAACAGCAGCAAGGCAGAAAGTAAACTGGAAGCGGAAGTGGAGGGAGGGTAGAAAGCGCTGAGGGATGACACCTCGGCACGCCCAGCTCTTCTCACACCCGCTCCCGCCCG
>NW_008585015.1:0-5593 GCF_000691845.1 Merops nubicus
GGGGAGGCCGGCGGGAAACGAAACGGGGTTAAGAGAGCTGAGGGAGGAAGGGCAGCTGCCACAGAGCGCAGCATCTGCAGGGGGAAAAAGAAACTGGGAAAACGGGGATTAGTTCATCAGCCCACCCCTATATCCGAAACAGTGGTTAGGAGAGGGAACGCCGGGCGCTCTCTGTCAGAAATACTGGCGCTCTCCTTCCATTTCTTTATGCTTTGTACAGAGCACCTGATTTCCACCGTCCCTCCGAGGTACAGCCCAGAGGCTAACTCTATTCCCGAAACGCTGAGAGGCGAGGAGGGGTCCGTAGGCTGGCCGGTGAAGCTCTTCCCCACTAGCCCAGCGTCCGCTAGCAGCTGCAGAAGGATCCTCCACCCACTCTGCCGGGCTGGCGAGGCTGCGGTCCCTATGCAGAGTTGAAAATAGGGATCAAAATTCTTCCTGCGATAGAAAGACGGGCATCCTTGATTTTAGTGAGATGTCAAAGTAGGTCTTTGTATTTCTGTAATTCAGGAATTTTAATCTTACAGAAAAGACAACATTTAGATGAGTCTGTAAAATCAGCAAATCAATTTGGTTTGGGGAGTGTGATACATTACACCACTTATTCTTTGTCACTCTTCCTGTATTTCTTCTTGCATCTCCTGGATCCTTCTTCGTCCCTGCAGTGAGCAGACGTTGCCCATGCTGTCCAACAATAGACAGTCCATCCATCTATTTATTCTTGGGTCATCCTGCTGTGTAAAATACAATCAGAAACAGAAATAATCTAAAAGTCATCTGTATCACCTGAAGCAGAAGGAAACTGTCTGAAACCCTGCAATTTAGAATGGGGCCTGGTGGAGAAACGGATGTGATGGGGGTTTCAGATTTCCCCGTAAAGTGATAGTACTGGGCAGATTTTTTTTTCCCCCTACCTTAAATTTCACAGGCACTAGTGATTTCCATAGAATCATTAAGGTTGGAAAAGATCTCTAAGATCACCAAGTCCAACTGCCAACCCAACACTACCATGAGCACTAAACCCTGATCCAAAACGTTGTGCCTACATGTTTTTTTGAACAGCTCCAGGGATGGTGACTCCATCACCTCCCTGGGCAGCCTCTTCCAGTGCCTCACCACTCTTTCAGGAAAAAAATTCTTCCTGATATCCAACCTAAATGTCCCCAGTCTAAGCCTCCAGCATACTCCTGTGTATGGAAAGGAACTACACAGCTGCCAGCCCATCGTCAACTCAAACCTGAAAAGCTGCACCATCCGTTGCAATGGTGTGATGAGAGAAGGCCATACTTCCCTCACAAAATGTCAGCTGTCAGACTGGCCAATTGACAACTGTGACATAAAATGACATAAACTAACAAAAAACTAGCATGCAGTATGCAGGAACTTAATTATTTGTGACAACTTAGGCTAAGTTTTCTGTAATAAAGTTGACTTTGCTGTTGCAACAATGGATATTTTCAGAAATTATTGAAAATGTGTTTTCCAAATAAAAATATTAACAAATAATAAAAGAAAAAACAACACTCAGAACATCATTTGGCTAAAATTTTCAAACAGAAAGAATCCCCAGAGTGAGCTACTGCAGAGACCAAATTTACTTGGAGTAGGCAGGGAGAGACAGGACACAACACTGACAACACTAATAGTGAGTTCTCATGCTGGGAGGAAAAAAAAAATAAAAAGGGAAAAAAGAAGACAGATTATTTTTTCCCTCACAAAACGTGGAAATATTGATGTGTACATACATTCCAGTAATAATCAGTTGTTTTCGTAAGTTAAACCAGAGAAGTCTGCAGTTCTTTTGTACATCATCTGCTTGGCACATGAAATGCATGTGTCCAAAGTTTATCTTAAGTCAAGGTTATACAGGGCTAAGACTTTGCTGAAATGTGTTTGTTAATTGTAAACAAAACGGTATTTCCCCAAACCCAGCTGGAAATGAATGTAGTCCCTTACAAAAGTGGGAAATGGGGCATCTAGAAAGAAGATGCAATGGAAACATCCGTTCCCAGAGAGCTGTACCTGGGTTGCCCCACTGCAGTTGCTGAGGTGCATTAATCAAGCCCTTCTCTTTCGTGACCCATGCTGTAGACAATCCATGATCTGCCCAGTCATCTGCTCAAGCACTCTGCTGTTCAACTCTTCCAGCACAGCTGCTTCAAACTTTGCTAAGCTGTACCTGACCTTTCAGACAGATAGGCTAGTATATTTACATGAAAATGTTTTGTGCTCTGGAAACTGAGTTTATTTTGCTGAGTTTAATACCAAGTTAAATATTTGACCCTTTTGCCTACAGTTGTTAAAACAGGGATTTGCCACAGGAAGGTGAAAGCCCATCTCTCACTGCTCCATCAGCAGTATTTACTGCAACACTTAAGCACTGGGATCACGTGGATGAGCTGCACGGTCCTTTCCCCTGCTCCCAGACTCTCCACACTACGTATATATATCTGAGCTGGTTGCTAACGTTGCTCTTCTCTCATCTATAGTGGCCAGTTTTGAGTCATTCTTTAACACTTTTACAAAATCAGAGAACAATACATTTAGGAAGATAGTTCCGTGGACTGAGATTCAAAAAAAGAACTCTCTTCCTGTGTGTCTGCAACAAGAACGAGGAGGATCTATCCAACATTAAAATATGGGTGTAACCCTCATCATGGTGTAAATCTGGGCTTCAGTCACCAGTGAGGCACAGGGAGCTGCCTGCCCAGCAGTCCGGTCAATTCGGAGTCTTGCTTCTTTCCCTGCAGATTTTAGGTATTACCCATTTTTTTGGCCGTAGAAGGTATGAGTTCATGTTTTTAAAACCTTCATCAGATTGTTTATAGACTTCACGGCTAGAAAGTGAAATTATAAATAGGATTGGTGAATTATTCTAAACGTATTGTACAGGAAAACTGTTTCTGCAAAGTACAGTTTTGGCAGCTTGGTACTGATGTGCCTGATATTGAAATTTCCTGAGACTACATTTTAGTTAAAGCCAATCTACAACAACTGGCATAATTATTTCTGAAATTTTAAATTCGTATTCCACAGGGGAAAAAGGTGGCACTGGCAACTTTTGGTCTGTCAGTCCAAAGAAGGACTGTCAGAAAGTCTGTCAGTCTTCAGGTTAACAAAAACAGTGGTAGCATCCACTGGCCAAAGGACAGTTTTTGGAAGCTCACAATCTGAGGTTACATCTGCAGCTTCTCCTATAAAAACAATTAGAATTCAGATTAATAACATGACAAGGAAATGCAGAAATGCACCTAATTTCACAAAATTCATGCATTGCACTTTTCCATCTAGAAGTTATCAGCTGTATGCCATAAGACAAGAACTTGACCAGGCTGGTGTATAGTACTGGGTTTGGAAGTAAATTCAGCTGCAGATCCTCAGCATAGAACCAAAGCTGTGATCAGAACACAGCACAGCTTTGATCAAGTTAAGGTTCTCAACACTTGTCTTCCCCACCCCACCACACTATGAGGGGTTATGCTGTGTAATAGCTTTTAAAATACTCTTTTTGCTTCCAGTGTAGGAGTAGTCCAGCTATTGATGTTTATTTGGAGGAGTGTTGGAAACTGTAGTGTCAATATTCTAGTTTACTATCTTTTCCTTCTGTTTTAAATGTCAGCGTACTTCTAAGCCTGGTTTAAA
Organism: Merops nubicus; assembly: GCF_000691845.1. Classification (NCBI taxonomy): domain Eukaryota; kingdom Metazoa; phylum Chordata; class Aves; order Coraciiformes; family Meropidae; genus Merops; species Merops nubicus. Next base: position 3,643 of record NW_008585015.1, read on the forward strand.
AAACAAACCAAACCCAAAGCACTCTTTTTTAATCAGAAACATCAGCTCTAGGAGCTCAGAATTTATGAACAACCCTAAAATAACAAACAAGTATAATCATTCAAGAAGGAGAAAATGTTTTGGTAAAGAAATGGGATTCAGGTCAAGTTATTCAAAGAATAGAGTGAACTCCGGTCGCTTAGACTGCACGTGTGTGCAGTTATGAAAAACTGTCGTGCTCTGATGTTTTTCTTTTCAACCCACAGCACACAAACAGCTCTGCTATCACTGTTGAGACTCCCCTCGCTTTCCAGGTTGCTCCCTTCCTTTCTTCAAGATAGCACCAGCTTTTTTACTTCCTAACAGCTCATCTATTTAGGAGTAGAGAGCTAACATGACATTTCAGATAAGGATATGATTAAGAGGTGCCTTAGTGGTTCATGAGTTTTAGCAGCCTCACAAGATTTGGATAAGGCCTTTGCATAAGGGAAATCCATTGAGAGAAACAGCCTGCCCTGGCATTTCAATTTTAAAGGCATAGTGAGCTGTGTTGCAGTGGAGCATTATTGTGGGCTATGTATTAATCTGACATATCAAAAGAATACATTTTAGACATGTGGTGAGACTTGGTTGGGATTTTTTTTCCAGTATCTTAAAAACCTCATTCAGTTATATTGATCATGAGTGTCCTAGAAGAATGTTTACTCTTGGAGGAAAATACCTTAGCCTAGCCAAAGCAGTTCAGAAGGTTTTAAAATAATTGTTTTAAAACTAGGAAAGACTGTCTAAGTCAGGAGAAGTGCCTCATTGATAACATCAACAATTTACAGATCTTACAGTGCTCTGAATGAAACAATTAATATGCATGAATAAAAAAGATCATATATGTTCATATGACACAGTTGAGTCAATACCTACTAGGGAGACAAATTTAGTATTATTTAATGCTACTGTATGCCTCTGTTATGAAAGTAATTTTTGATAACTCAGTGACATAAAATAGAGAAAGCCACAACCATTTGAGGCTCTAAGATTCTTCAGAAGGAATCCTTGTTATGTTTCTTCCTGAAAACACTGTTTGCTATGCTTTGTAGGAAATTCAGTAGGAAGCAATGATAAAAATAAAGCCCTGTGTTCCTCTAAGATTTATATAATATTGGTATATTGTCACTGCATGTCTTTAGGGTCTTGATTCAGTAGAACACCTAGTCTCTTGCTACAGTCCATTGTTATTCAGCATACTTTTCAACCATTTGCTTAAACTTTACGCTGTGTTGAAACCTGAGGCAAAGAATGGGCTTAAGTGTTCTTCTGGACAGGTATAACTTGCTGATTTGAGGTAGGAAACCTACCTTGAAGTCCAAACAAGTGACTTCCCTGCTCAAGATTCAAATCAGGCATGTTTTCATAGTAAAAACACTGCAGAACGTCTTACAGTTCTTTCTAGCTACTGCTTTTAACCTCTTCTGTCTCACTGACTTCAATCAAATCCCTGTACACACTTTGTAAACGTGAGGCTGAGAGTGCAAACTGCAGTATACTTTATCTTATTATATGTGTTAACACACAAGGCACAATAATTACATTGTGTTTAAATTCCGTCAAATATATAGGAGGCTATTGATAGGTGGATAGTATATTTTAAAAAATAACCCAAAGTACTCTCTAAACCTAAATGGTTCATGGTATTAGACTTCTCCATCATCTTCTGGCCTTCTGCCCTGCTGCTGTAATTACCTTAACTCCTCACCCAATAATAAAACTCTCTGAACAAATCCTGTGCCTGCTGTTAAGTAAAAAGAAAGCTTAGTACAGATTCTCTGCATTCTTTCTCCTCTTCAGCTGTGGTGCTTGACAGCTTGTGTGGTACAAATGAAACACACAAAGCCTTTAAGCCATCCCATATTAAAAAAAAAAAAAAAAAAAAAAAGAAACTCCAAGTTTTAAAATACTGGTATTTTTTAGATACAGA
>NW_008585015.1:5624-25579 GCF_000691845.1 Merops nubicus
AGAGCGGTACCAGATTCTCCATTTCTGTAGAAAACTCACCAGTGTAACAAAACAGAATCAGTCATGTAAGTTTATATATGCACTGTACCGGTTTGTTTTCCTCCTGGATCTCATGCAAGACCTTGTAAGGAGAAGGCAGCTCAGATTCCAGGTCCAGTCTGTCCTAGTTCCATCTGAGATTGCCAGCAGGAGTGAAAATTGCAGGAATACATTTCACTATGTACCCAGCTGTCCTCTAGCTACTCCATCAAAGTCACCAAGTTTCTGTTCTACCTGTGTGACTTTCAGTTTCCAGGCTGAGCTCAGTTTCAGTCATCATCTCTCAAGGTTTTACCTTTTCTATGAGAGAATATTACTTGTATGTACCCACAATTAAAGATGTTTTGTATTACAGATCAAAATATTAAGAAAGATTGAACTTCTAACTCACCGGTTCACTAGAATTAAAAAAGGTCATCTTGTCTCCAAGCTAAAATACTCAATACAACTAGGAAAACTAATACAGAAAATAAGGTGGTCATTTATTAAAATATTGGCTAGTATCTCAGCTATTTTCAACTACTACAATGTCACGTAGCGGTAGAAGAGGAAATTGTGGGAAATTTTTTAGGAGTTGCATAACACCATATTTAATAACCCATATTTAATGTCCAAAAATTTTAGTGTTTACTCGCTACTTTTGTATTCTCAAGATCTGGTAAGTCACAAAACACCTTAAAACCCATAAATCTGTTCTTCGATCAGGAGAGTGTCCATACTGCAAAATACGCACAATCCCCAAGAACATAACCCAGAAACTATAACCCTAGATAAGCCAAATGCAAATCTGTGCTTATATATAGGTGTAGGAAAATTCTGTTGGTTTTACTCACACGCTTAAAATTAAGCATATGTTTTACCACTTTACTGGATTAGGGCCCACATCAGCAAAATAAATTTCTTGGGAAGAAGTAATAAAACCTTAGCTTGCAGCGAGGGACAGCAGAGCTATTCACAGCTACAGAAGCTTTAAAACACTAGCTGGTATTTATATATTTAAAGAAGAAATCAGGCGTTAAACAAAACATTTATTTTAGATAGCTATCTAATTAGTCTGCTACAAAAGCACTTTAATTTTTCTTAATTTGATGAAAAATACTTTTTGCATCCTTGCATCCCCCCAAAGCAAATTAACCTGTACCTTAAGGAAAAAAAAATGTTTTGCAAGCACAAGCTTCAGAAGCAATTTCCCCACTGTTTAGTAAGAGGCTGGCTGTGCCACAGGTACCATTGCTTTCCCTGGAGAAGAGAACAGACAGGAAGACAACCTTTTTAAACACTGAGTTTGATTACACCTGAATTTGCTCATTCAAGTGTATGTAATTGCATATAGTTGCATAAATACAATAAACGTCAGCTGACTAATTCTCTTGTATGCATTGTGCACTGGTGTATATTTATTTTTAATACTAAGAACCTCTCTAAATATTTGGTATTGTACGTCTAGCCTTTAAAAAGAACTTAGATCATCTGCAAAACTAGAATGGATACCACTCTACTAGACTGTGTCTACGGTAATTTTCTTTTTTCCAGCAAAAACTTTCTGTTGCTAACAACAGTACAGCAAAGTATGAATTCTGGTGTAGACACATCTCCTTTGGCATTTTAAGTGCAGTGCTATCTGGCCCCGTGCAGAACAGCTCTGTCGTGTACCTTGAGACTCCGGGGGTCACAGCAGCTGGCTCTGCTCTAGCACTTCGGCTCTTCCCCGCAGCAGAGGAGCTGTACCACTCACACAGAAATGGATCGAGACTAGTCCCGAGGAGAAAGACTTGGGGGTGCTGGTTGATGAAAAGCTCAACATGAGCCAACAATGTGCAAGTGCAGCCCATAAAGCCAACTATATCCTGGGCTGTGTCCAAAGAAGTGTGGCCAGCAGGTCAAGGGAGGCAATTCTCCCCCTCTACTCCACCCTGGTGAGACCTCACCTGGAGTACTGTGCCCAGCTCTGGAGCCTGCAACACAAGAAGGACACGGACCTGTTGGGGCACAAAGATGATCAGAGCACCAGAACAGCTCTCCTATGAGAACAGGCTGAGAGAGTTGAGGTTGTTCAGCCTGAAGAAGGCTCTAGGGGGACCTTCCTGTGATTTTCCAGTATCTTAAGGGGGCCTACAAGAAAGCTGGGGAAGGGACTTTTTACAAGGGTTTGTAGTGATAGGATGAGAGGTAATGGGTTCCGACTGGATAGTAGATTTAGATTAGATGTAAGGAAGTTCTTCACTATGAGGGTGGTGGGGCACTGGAACAGGTTACCCAGGGAAATTGTGGACTCTGTCACTGGATATGTTCAAGACTAAGCTGGATGGGGCCTGGCACAGGCTGGTCTAGTGGGAGGTGTCCCTGCCCATGGCAGAGGGGTTGGAACTGGATTCCTAGTTCCTTCCAACCCAAAACCATTCTATGGTTCTCTGTTTCTTGATTTCTATGAAACTGTGTTAAACTCTTTCACAATAAGAGTGTAATTTATCCTTTTAACATACTGTTTTGCCAATGACCAGGCCCAACAAAAATGATAACACCAGCAGGGAGACGAACCAATATGCAGACTGTATTGTAGACAGAAATGTTACTATATGAATGACCGCCCGGGGTACAAACAGGTCAACAAGCTCATACATGATCGACGCCACCCCCAACGATCCCACAAACAACATGACTCAGCCCACAACAGGTGGTACAAACAGTGAACCGAGGTTGCCCATAGCTGGCATGGGAAACAGCCAGACCAGCCAGTTAAACACGTAAGAAAAAGGTGCCCACATGGCAACTCTCACCCGATCAGCCCGTGTTCACAAAGGCCTAAACAGACCAGGGCCCAGCTCCAGGGAGAGTCAGGAGGTCTGCCCTGAACCAGGAAGCTCTGTGGAGTGCACTCCACAGACAGACACTCCTGACTCCCTGCAAGTGGTCCCGGCTTTTATCCCCAAGCAGGGACACCTGACCTTTGTCAACTCAATGTGGGACCCCTGGGGCTCATTTCCCTTCTGGCTCTCCCTGCAGGGCCGGCCGCACCCTGGGGGGAAGCTATAAGGCTCACCACCTCTTTATGAAGGGCTGTGGGAATCACCCATATGTCAACCTCAATTCAGGGGCTTGGGGTTCAAACCCCAGCATTTCACATACTTCACACCCAAATCACCAGACAATATGTGTGCATTGTGTTTTCTGTGTTTTCAAAAGGAAAATCCTTCACTGAAAAGACATGACATACTAATTTGTTTTCAAGTAAGCTTTTCTCCCTAACTCTAGTAGCCCTTTCCTTATTGCAAATTTTCCAAAGGGGACATGGCTGCCGAGTACACAGCCTGCCGGTGTTTGTGCTCATCCCTCATTCCCAGCAGCAGCCTCTGAGCCCATTTGACAGGTTCAGATGGACAGATCTGTAATTCTCAAGTTTTACAGAAAATAAGTGTCTGGGTGCGAAGAGAGATACTGGTGTTCCTGCAAAAGGGAAGAATAAAGATGGGTCTTCCTTCACCCTTATGACACATGAGAGAATCCAACGGAAACCTCAGCCTTCAGAAACAGAAAAAAACATGTTTCATTACTTGACCGTTAGCAAATTCCTGATTCACTGGGTTTCAAAGCTCAGAATCCTCAATCCTCTTTTTCTACCTTATTTGCACAGTCCACTGTTCAGTGAAAACCTGGTCAAGGGCCCAATGTCCTACAGTATGAGTGAACATTAAACAGTAAATTTACTGACTGTGTAAAATTTATGCGATCACAGATGGGAGTTAAAATGGCTCCAAGAGAATGTTTTGTCCAATAATCCTTATGAACAGTTATGGGATTCTAATTACCAAGGTTTGGCAAAAATAACCCATTCCTTTTCCTACCTTTTATGTTCGAGGTCGCCTTTTCTTCAAAATTCACCCCTTTACCAGCACTTCTGAGGTCTTGTTTTCTGAGGTTTTCTGCAGTGATAGCAGTGATGTATATGGATACCATTAATCAGGCTAAAATTTTAAATAATTTTTAAAATTGCACACTTCTGCTAAACTACTGTACTACCTGTTCAGCTGGAAATAAGCACCATGGAATCCATAGCACATACCAGTTATGTCTGATTTCCATTGTATGCCTGTTATCTTCTGCTGATGGGCAGGAGACGAGCACAAATTGAAATCCTGTTGTACTGCTTATAAGCAGGTTTTGTGTTGTGACAGTGCTTCAAAGAAGCCTTAGAACTCACCTGTGCATTGACCAGAAGTGTGGGAGAAAGGAAAATTTGATTTATTGGCAATAGCGCCAAGGTCGGGGCAAAGTCAAGCTGGACAGCTAAGCCAAGAAACCAGCCCCATATACCGGATGTGAGATGGCCAGAACGACACTTCAGATTCACCAACAGTTAACTCAGTGCTGTGTTTTTAAATAGCTGTAGTAATGGAACCATAAAAACTCCCACCAGGTTGAGGTCTCTGGTCTGGAAGTTTTTCCCTACATATTTTAAAGCTTAATCATCAGCCCTTCTCCAAGCAAAACTCCTACCCCTTTCAGTTAATCTTTGTCAGAATCAGTTCTGGTACTGGCTAACAGGCTGCAGTTAGAGTGAAAATTAAAACCAAGTTTCTAATCACAGAAATGAAATTCTGAAATAGTCTTCCGAAAGTAATGGGAAGGGTAAACCAGTTTCAAGCTTGCTGGAACTATGTTCAATGAAAGACACAAGACTCATCTAGTTCAATTTCCTAGCTACCAAAATCCGATACCTGGTAGTCATCTCAAATTTATACATGTGTTGAACTGCCATTGATTAAAGTAATTGTAACTGAGTATTTATTTCAATGAGACCATCACCCTTAGAAAAACAGAAGATTTAAAGCACTGTTAGTAACTGGTTTTTTATGTCACTTGTCGATGTGCTTGTAAATACCTTATGCCTAACAGCATAGATTTGTTTTTACTTAAAAAATTTTTAGTTTTATTTTTAGGAGTACTATTTCTATCCAGAAATCATGCTATTGTTCTGTGCACAAGTTTTTGTCCCAAATAATGAAGGTCTACGAAGGTAATGCATTGATTCCATTACAAAAGTATCTGTGAATTCCAAAGGAAATAAATATTCAATTGGTGTGTTTCAAGTATGATTAGTGCTTTTAGGAACTTTGAGGTTACAAATCAGTACTTTTAAATCTAAAATAGCTGCTACCCATCAGCTTATATATGAGAGAAAAAAAAAAAAACCAAACAAAACAGCAAACAACTAAAATAAAATACAACAAAGGACACAGAAAAGAAAGGTTTTGGTTATTATTTCAATTATAGTTATCCTAACCCTGAAAAAACAAAGGAATATCACAATAAAAGAAAAACAGACATGGAAAACAGTTAAGATGTGGTGTTAAGCTGCTGCAGCTGAGACTCCTAAGGTACCTATATAAAGAACAGGTAACACAGCATGCTGCACAAGGGAAGGTCAGAGGTGATTCTTAAAGTGTCCAAAACAAGATGCCCTAAATAACAGGTTTCTTTTGTTTATTCATCTGTGATAAATCATTAACTTAATCTATCCAACTTTCAGTTAAGAATGTTTAACCATTCATTTTGAGTCATTATCCCATCTACTTTAATCTACAGCCTGTATCTCTTGTACCTGTAGCATAAGTAAATTTGTAGTTTGCAGCTTCAAAAAAGAAGTGACACAGACTGCGTGGCCATGCAGCTGGGCAAAAAGAACTGCAACTGCTCTCTGTTTCCTTTAGAGGTATGATGAGCTGTACAGGAAAATTATACATATGTAGTCACCCTGAAGCAATGGAGAGATGAAAAAACAGTACCAGGTATCATTTCAGAATGGAATCAAACAGAAATGTTGTAAAAGGGAGGGGAAAAATGTTGCAGTAGTGTGCAATTTTCTGCTGAAATGAAAGGAGACGCTGCCGTAGATGATGCAATAAAATAATAGTGTACGACACTAAAACACAATGCATTGCAATAAAGTAGTTGGCTTGCAGATAGTACACCTACATTTCCTGTAAGGCGTTTCATATTGCAGTTGTCTTACTGGAATTAAGAACTCTTTCATGGCTATCTTGGGCCAAACATTGCCTTTTATTCATATTGATTTGTAACAATTCCTAGAAATTGCTCTAGCCATTTTATAATAGAGAAACAATAAAAAATGGATACATTTGAAACAGCAATAACTTGATAGAACTTTCAAGAAAGAATGTGATACATTACTTTGGGAAGTACTTTTAGCAGTATTGTGGTGGTGCCACTTCAAGGCACTGAAATTAGGCTGAAAATAGTTACTGAAATACAGTAGAGTTTGAGTATCCCTATCAGAGTACATCTTCTTGAGATAATCCAGTGCCCTGCCTTTAAATATGCAGGTTGAGTAATCAGAGTGTTTAAATGTACACTTAAAACATTTTGCTGAGCACAGCTCCAATGTTGCTGTAACGTAGCTAGCAGAGATACTTTCTGTTTTGGTTACCTGGCCAAGCACTAAGTTAACACAGCTTTTAATCTTTGTACTTAAGGAAAAGATCAGTATTTAATAAAAACTTGTTTAACTTAATACTTATGTATTTTAAGAGGCCTCATTAGTGTGTTTTTGGTACAAATAATAAACATTTTAAATCATAAATTTTAAACTGTGGAGGTCTGCACATTTGTCCCTTGTTTATTACTAGCTAGGAGAGCATGTCAAATGTAAATCTGAAGGTTTCTGGTCATCCACCTTGTGGAGATGACAGTGCAGATTGCAGCGAGGTCCATGGCACAATTCCAGGCAGTATTACACAAAATTGTTCGGTGTGTTGTACCAGCAGCAACACGCGCTATGTCAAATCACCCTCTGCAAGCAGAAACTCTCCCACCTGGCTTAAAGCCACCTGTGGAGAAGTAGAGGGAGGAACACAAGGCTGCAGGAAGCACCAGGCAGTGGTTTATGGTGCACAGCTACAACCCCAGCTGGCTCTGCAGCCTATCTGGAAATAGACCCCTTATTGATCAAGATAATTTTATGAGCAGAGTTCTTTCGTATCACTACTCAACACACAGTACTGGAACAACGATGGCAACACGTGCCTTAAAGACACTCCACTTAAGAGCGGGTGATCAACAGATGCTGGAAGCAGTATGCTGTGTCTTTTAATCACATTGTGTAATTAGAGCCGTTTTTTGCATGTGCTCTAAAGCAAATACTATTTATATTGCTACCCTGGCAAAGTAAAGGGGGGAGGGGGTGTGGTGAGCTGGGGGAAGGTAATGCTGTCATCCTGTTTTTACAGGAAAAGCAAGGAATAAGAAGGGACCAAGAGGTTCCTGTCAGGAGTAGTGCCTGAAACACTGTTAATAAAGACATTTGTTGAGCACTGTAATTCCTAATATTTTAAGTAGAAAGATGCTCACCTGTAGAATATTTATTTCTTTTTGTTCCAAGAAAGTAAATAATATGCCATCCACCTAACTCTGGAGACATTACAAATGCCTGAATTAAAAGGCAAGCACGTAGGACAGCACAGCAGCAAACAGATTTGCTACAGACAAATCTACATGTAGATAAACCTCCCCAAAAAGACAAAGAGCACCAGAACTGCTTGGGCAATGGATGAGTCCTTCCCCCTACTGCAGAACAGGTTCCTTGGCATGGATGAAGGAAACCCAGGCTGAATAGAGGCACATTGGGAGGATGGAGCCATTGGCATTTGGCATGCATAGAACACAAAGCAACCTCAAAGGAGAACACCTTCATGTGAACAACAGCAAAGGCTGGGAAGTAGATCAATTATATCGCTGAATTATTTTGAAATACAGAACAGTTCTGTTATATGAACTTTTTTTTCTCTTCCATTATATTCTTACTGTAATGTTTCTATCTTGTATTAGACAAAATTCTAATTATTAGAAAGCCTTTAGTTTCCAGCATGCTTAAAACCAAAAGAAATTAAACTTTCTACTGATGTTTACGGGTTCATTTGTACCAGTGTACTCTCCCTTGGCAAAGTTCTACAATTATTACATTTATGAACAAGCAACCATTTTTGTTGTTCCTGCTTCTGCGTATGCTTTTAAAATTCAAAATCTATACCTTTTTATTGTGTAGGGTTTTTTTTCTTATTCACAGCTTGTTAAAAACATTTCTACAGAGAGCCAGTTCTTGGTCATCCTTCACATTAGTTTGTTTCAGTTCTTTGTTTCAAAAGTGCCTGGCTGATGTGTTCTCACCTTTATGAAATGATCCTGCTTTAAACCAGGAAGAAGTTCCGAGTAAACAAAGTCGTATTAGTCTGTATAAACACAAGTAAAGTCAGCAAGATACAGAAAGTAATCTTGCCCTACTCAGCACTGGCTTTCAGAGTTCACTGTGGCTTTAGGTCAGATTTATTGAAACCAGAGAAGAGCAACAAGGAAGGATTAGAAGTCAGAAAAAATGCAGCCTATGAGGAAAAAGTTTGAAAGAGCTGGTGCTATTTGATCAAGAGAAGAAAAGGATGAAGGTCAAAAAAATAACAATCTTCAAATATGGAACAGTTGCTAAAAAAAAAAAAAGGTTTCAGTTGCTGCAAGGTTTGTGGCTAGACCTTAAGTGAATCTTTCTAAACAGTGAGTCCAACAAAAGTGTTGCAATAGCTGGGGGAGTTCACACAGTTCCATCTTTGGAGATTTCTACAAACAGGTTAATGTATAAACATCTGTCAGGAATGTTGTAGGGTATAGTTCATCCCATGGGGGATGGATTAAATTAGTTCTTTAAGTCCCTCCCTGGGCCTATTTCTATTATACACAATTCTGGTTATATAACAGAAGTTTGTAATTAAGATGAAAATATTTTTGTTAGCTTACAACCATTTTTTACTGTTGTGATCAGCTCTTTTATCAGTGTAAAACATTATGATATTAGATACATGCAAAAAAAAGAGTCATTCAATGTAAAAAGAAAAAAAGGTCTGCATTTTTACAAAGCCTTACAGTTCACAAAAGGCTATACCGCTCTAAGACTAACAGATGATAAAGGAACAAGTCACTTTATTCTTTAATGCTTCACTCTTGTGCCAGCACTGATTTTTACCTTAAGTTTCTCCTTTCTGTTCCTCAATGACAGCAACCCTATCCTATCTTGGTTTTTTAGGTTAATTTTTTTTTGTTTGTTTCTTCTTTAGCTGGTCCCTTAGACACGTTTTGTTTTCACCTACTAATTTTAATCTTTGCTACATTAACTCTTGTTTTCCGTAATGTGTTTCTTTGACATTGAGAGGGATTTGGCACATTATCTGCTATTTATGTCCTTCTCTTACTATCTGACCAAGCCTCAGCTCTTTACTCAAAATCTTTACTTCTGGATTCTGTTCCACATACTCATTCTTCCAAGGTACCGGTTATTGTAATGTATTATCTCTGTACCACCCTTCAAATGAGCACATTCAGGTCTTTCAACTTTGCTGCCATCTCATGTGTGCTTATTTCCATTTTTTGGTGTTAAACACTCTTCTCCTGAAACTGTTCCTCAGAAACTTAGAGGTAATACCGTCTTTTACCATAGTTTCACTCTCTTTACTTGTTGCTACGCTCTGTCTTTCCTCAGAGGGTTGGTTATTGGCACTTATTTAAACCAAACAATGTTCTCAGCATGGTATCCTACAGCACTCACTAGAAAGGAGGCAACTAGGATGTGGTGTCCTCCTTGACCAAAGAGGGTCCAAATTATTCCTACATACATGCCCCACTCACCCACCCCACTACAGGCAATTGTCATGTAGGCCTTCCTGCATCCCATCTGTTAGCCCAAATTACTGTATAGTTCGAATTTGAAAAAAAAAAGGCAAACTTCTTGAGGCCAAAAATGGATGGAGGATGAAAGAGCTTGTGTCTACAGCCCAGTGTCAGGGTTTTGGGCAAAGCTGACTCCTGAGGTGTAGCTCCCATGCTGCTGGCCAGAGGTTGTGTAGCACACAGCACTGGCTGACCATACCAGCTCTCTGTGGACCAGAGAGAAGTGGGTGCACCAAGGTGAGATTCACAATAAAACCACCCTGAATGAATGGGAAATCCTGTGTCTCATTCACATTTCAGTGGCTACTGATAGTGTGGGAGAGAGAAAGCCACCACTGCGGTGTGAATTAGCGTGCCTTCGGATCAAGAGGCAGGTAAGAAAGCAGGCTGGGTGTTTTGCAGGCTGTGTGGCCACAAGCATGCATGACTAGGCACCTAAATTCCACTTTAAACGAAATGTAAGCACTACAGTGCTTACAACACAGCTCTTTATCAACAGTTTGCTGATAAAACCCAAGTCCAACAGAAATTAAAGAGAAGCTTTATGGCTGTGGACTACCTGATGTTTCTAACTGCTTTGAACTCCCTAACCTCTGCAGCTTGCCTGTCTGTAAAGGAGCGGTAACACCCTAGCAGAGTTTATGTAACTGCTACTCAATATTGCATTAAGCTTCCTCCATCTGACATGTAAGACTTCCACCTGCTCGGTCACCCAAGTCCTAACTTGAACTAATGACTCTTGATCCTGCAGTGATATATTTGCTCCCAGCAGGCTGATAACGAAGTGTATGGAGGAGTGCCCGATCCAATTCATGCTATAGCCTGAGACAATAGTTGTTTTACACTGGCTGTTATCACCTAGCAGCAGGATCAGTTTAAGTTTGCTGCTCTCTAGAGAAGAAGGAAACCACAAATACAGTGAGAAATCCATGTGCCGCGGTGTTTCAAAATGTCAGAGAGCCACTACTGTATCATTAACTATAATTTTAACCTTTGACAATGCTGTCAATGAGCCTTGGTATTTTGTCATCGCTGTACTATTGGTAAAAATCTGTTTCTCTCTGTTGGCTTCTTTTTTCATCTCTGTGGTTGGCAGCCTTGCTATTTGTTTTTCTGTCTAATGGAAATTCTAGAACTACTGGTAGAAAGCAAAGTCTTGCTATGAAAAACACATGATTCCCCCACCCTTAGATACCGCTTTCTTTTGCTCTGTTTAAAACTGAATACTGTAAAATGTAAATGAGTATGGTTTCCTCCCTCTCCCAATTTGTTCCAAAGACAGCAGGATCTTTTAAAAAGCTGTTTTGCTCTAAACTTACCCCTGAGATAATTCTGAGATACTGTGAAAAGTTTGTTTCTGTCCTCCACCTCCTCTTCTGCACAGAGACATTTTCACAAATCTGTTATCAGGCAGTGCTGAGAGTAGAGCAACTGTGGAGTCTCTTTCATGCCAGCAAAGATGAGGGGTTTGCAGTGATCAAGTGCAGGAATAAACAAAACATTGTAGCATGCTTTAAAGAGTCAATCCTGCTCTTCATCTGAGTGTTTTCTTCTCCTGATCCACACAAAATAAATATTAAAAAGGCCAGCAAGTACAAAATAAGCCTCGAATTACAGTAGAACAGAATAAAACAGCTCATAGGCTTTCAGTTTAAGCAACTTTGTAAAGCTCTTGTTAAAAATGAGGCTTCCAAACTGCTAAGTCTAGCAAATTTCATTACTACCTTTATGCTTATTTACAAGTCTCTCATCTCAAATTCCCACCACCCCTTCCCACCCACCCCAATGCACGCCCTGCTCCTGTTGCTCTATTCAGAATCAGCTTTCTGGATGTTTCCTCACAACATGAAATATAGCTTGACTTGCCACCTGTAAACAGCTCCATCTGCTCCAAAACAACTTGTATCTGAAGAGAAACAGAGAAAGAGTTCTATTCACCTTGCTAGAAGTAGGTCACTGGCAGTACTTTCTCCATCTCCATAACGCTCTGGGAAGACAATTTAATGAAGCAGCTGGGCATTCCCTTCCCCAAATTCCCTGAGGTACTATAGGCTTTATGGTCCACCTCTTTTCCCAGTTGTCTAGTCACATTAGAACAGGGGATGAGAGGTCAAAGGATGGAGCTAGGTGATGAGTGGTGTCCCTCAGGGTTCTGTACTGGGACCAGTACTATTTAATATCTTCATCAATGACATAGTGGGATTGAGTGCACCCTCAGGAAGTTTGCAGATGTCAGTGAGTTGAGTGGTTACTTCTCCCAAGTAACAAGTGATAGGACAAATCACTTGAAGAGGAAATGGCCTCAAGTTCTGCCAGGGGAGATTTAGGTTGGATATTAGCAAAAAATTCTTCACCAAAAGGGTTGTCAAGCACTGGAACAGGCTGTCCAGGGAAGTGGTGGACCTGGTAGTGTTAGGTTAATGGTTGGACCTGATGATCTTAAAGGTCTTTTCCAACCAAAATGATTCTATGATTCTATGGTGCAGCTGACAAGCCTGAGAGATGGGATGCCACACAGAGGGACCTGGACAAGCTTAAGAGGTAGGCCTGTGTAAACCTCATGAGGTTAAACAAGAACAAGCATGGGGTCCTACACCTGAGTTCAGGCAGTCCTCAATATCAATACAGGCTGGGGGACAAAGGGATTAGAGAGCAGCCCTTCCGAGAAGGACTTGGGGGTACTGGTGGATGAAAAGCTGGACATCAGCCAGCAATGTGCACCCGTAGGCTAGAAGGCCAACTGTACCCTGGGCTGCATCAAAAGAAGTGTGGTAAGCAGATGGTGGGAGGTGATTCTTCCATTCTGCTCCACTCTGGTGAGACCCCCACCCCAGAGTATTGTGTCCAGCTCTGGAGCCCTCAGCACAGGAAAGACATGAGCCTGTTAGAAAGGGTCCAGAGGAGGGCCACAGAAATGATCAGAGGGCTGGAACACCTCTCCTATAAAGAAAGGCTGAGAGAATTTGGTTTGTTCAGCCTGGAGTAGAGAAGGCACCAGGGAAACCTTATTGCAGCCTTTCAGTGCTTAAAGGGGGCCTATGAGAAAGATGGGGACGGTCGTCTTAGCAGGGCCTGTTGTGACAGGACAAGGGGTAATAGTTTTAAACTAAAAGAGGGCAATTTAGACTAGATATAAGGAAGAATTTTTTTTACACTGAGGGTGGTGAAACACTGGCACAGGTTGCCCAGAGAGGTGACAGATGCCCCATCCTTGGAAACATTCAAGGTCAGGTTGGATGGTGCTCAGAGCAACCAGGAACATGTCCCTGTTCATTGCAGAGAAGGTTGGACTAGATGGCCTTTAGAGGCCTTTCCTGTCCAAACCACTCTATGGTTCTATGATCCCATGAAATGCAGTGTTAGCAGAGCAGAGGTGGTCTAATATACAGGAGAAACATTTCCAGTGCCGTGGTGTTGATGAAGGAGACTTTTCACATTCTTTCATTCCTGGTAGAGCTCACTTTTAGCTGACCTCTGTACTAGACACATTTCTGGACACAGTCTTTCTGGATCCACAAAGAGAGTTATAACCTTATGAAAACAAGGCCCTCAGATGATCAGGAATATCTACTTGGTGAATTCAGGTTGTGGTTAGGTGGAAGCAGCAGTGAAGATGCTCATCTGCAGCAAGGGGCATCCATCCTGATCCAGTGGCAGCAGAACTTGAGAGTGTACAGATAACTAGAAATGCCTAGGGCTCCTCAGGTGCTAAAAAGCAGGGTGAGTTTCGTGGATGGCTTTTTAAATTCCACTTCACTAACATTTTAGATTTCTGGTTTTGTGTGTGGCACTGTTCTAAGGAGCAGCAGTTTTTACCTAGTCTGGGAGCTGCAGAAAAGGAGTGAAGTAGAAGGTGGTAGTATCACTGTGGCTTCTCCTGCCTTGCAGGTCATTCACTGCTGTGCTTTCAGGGGGTATTTTAGCCACAGGTGCTGCCACAAGTGCAGCAGTCCACTCCCCAGTGGATACCCTAAACTCAGCTCTTCCAAAGAGCCATTGGGTACTTCAGTTCTGACCCACAGCTAAACTGCTAGCCACCAGCAAGCGCAGAAACCTTACAGGTCCTGTCCTTGGGACCTTGGTGTAACCATTGCCATAGAGGCATCAATGTGAGCAGAACACATCAAGATTCCTCAGGGCAGTCGAATGTCTTGGACACAGCACCTCTGCTTGTTGCTGAGTGCTTCTGGGTGTTTGTGAATGAAATCATCATCATTTGTAACGGAAATAAACCTTTCTGTCTCAGACATTTCTTCTGCCTCTAAAGTCCATTACAATAGCTGTATTCCTTTGACAACATTTGGTGGAAAACTTCACCTTTGCAAGAGGAACCTTCCTCAAATTGTGAGAGAAACTAGCTCTAAAGGCTTCATTGAGCATCTATGCTTATGCAATATAATAAAGCATCTGTTTTTTACATTTTCACTCTTAATTTGAGTGATCAAACATGAGTGTTTAAAATTGGTGGGGACTGGGGGCAAGGGGGAGTGGGTGTCATGAAAGCAAAGGGTTGAAATTCTTGGTTCATCCAGTGCCTCAACAAAGGTGCTCACCACAGGGTAGCCAAACATAGCGGGCAGCTCTACCTCTTCCAATGTGTAAATGATGAGGGATGCATATGCATGGTGGAGTGTGAAAAGGTCCAAGAAAATTCAGAAGACAGAAGTTCAGGAAAACTGAGAAGGAACCGTGCCAAGAATGACACAAACTCACACGCTTGAGTGCTGGAGTTCACCTTCAGAGTTCCAATTTAGGTCACGAGGCTGGCAATACTCTGGGTAACCACACAATATTCTATTCTCAAAGTCCTTCTGCCTCAGTTCTCAGGAAGCACATGAAAAACTGACATACAAGATTAAAACAAGTAATATGTAATGAAATGCCAACTTATTCTGTTCAAATTGGCAAGGGCTTCACAAGGAAAAATTTTATCTTGTTAAAAGGACAGTTTTGTGCCCCCAGAAAAGAAGTATGGTTTTAGAAGTATACTTCTAAACTGTGAAATATAACTCTCCCCCATACTGAACATGTGTGTCTGTAATCAAAGTCCAGGATGAGTATTTAAGAGAGAAAAACATAAATGCAGCAGTGGGGAAAAAAGGGATGGAGGAGTCAGAAAGTTTGCTTTCCAGTTCTAGTGGCACAATGAAACTAAGTGCTTTAGCTCAAACCAGGACAATGAGCTACCCCATCAATAGCTTTGAGATTAGATTAGGAGAGGGACATTCTTTTTCTGCACATGAGCTTTTCAGCAGCATGGCAAATAAAATAAATAAAAATAATAGGCCAACCCCTGAGGTGGTTTTATATTTAAACACAGCTTACATTCAAGTTTCTAGGAGAAGAGTTGGAACAATGTGGAGTAAGTTTGGATTTTGTCATTCTCTTAAGATCAAATTGCGCAGTATTTTTAGACTTTAATACTGTATGTTTTGATCCAAAATGTAGTTAAAGTCTTCTTTTGTCTCAGATCTATTGTGAATTACTAACACTTGACATTCTATAAACTAGGGCTGGCATAGGCTTTCATAGACTTAAACCCACAACTGGAATGGGGCTGGTGTGTTGTTTGGTTGCTTTTTTTTCTTTTCAGTAAACACAGATTTATAGTGTGCCACAAACTCTATAGAACCCTTCTATCAGAAGTCAAGGGGGAGGCTTTCAAATCTAGGCTTTTTTATTTGAGCCACCTTATAGCTTTTTGTGCAGGCATTCCTTCCCAGCAAATAGCACAAGAGCTAGCATGCTGAACAAATAAGTATACAAAGGTTACTGAATGTATAACCTTTTTCCTTCAAGCAATCTCCTTCTAACTTGTATGCACACACTACAGCTTTAGATTGCAAATGTAATTTAATTCCCTCAAAACAAAACAAACCAACCCTGTAAGGATTCAGAAACAAAGATTATTGAGTCATGGCAACTTGATTCATGTGTGAGCTTACCAAAGATCAAAACTGTCCAAAAATAATTTCTGTTTACTGAAACATTCAGTTAGACCTCACCTTAACATTCACGAGGGGCTCCTGTGCGTCCCAACCCCTCCACAAGGAAAGATGTGAAGATTGCTCAGGAGAAACACCGAGTTTATCTTCTTGTGAGATTTTCTGACTTGCAACAAGTTTCTAATAACCATATCTAGCTCTAACGCACCTTGATCAGTGCCCTGGTTCTATACATGTGGTGAACATGACTTAATAAGGAAAATAGTCCTGTGCAATAAAGTATTTTTTTTCCCCTGGTCCTAAATACATAAGGCAGACTTTATGTCTTTAAAAGTGAAAAACACAAACAGCTCTCATGAAAGAGTTGCTTTGGAAATGCTTTTCGCTAGTATACCTCAGGCTTTGCTTATAGTCTTACAAAGCCACACCTCTCACTCTCAAAAGCCAAGCTAGCTTTTTCATAATTAGCCATCTGTGAAGCAGGTAAACACATCCAAGGAATTAAGCCCACCTGCCAGCTACCATAGATGGACTGGTTCATGGTAGTCAAAAGAAGAATGTTTCTGCTATAAAAATGATACTGTTTTGGGTCTCCCAAGGAATACAGCAGCAGTCTTCAGCTTAAAAAAAAAAAAAAAAAAAAAAGGCAGGGGGGGAGGGGAGAGAAAGAGAGGAATAGAAGCACCCTTACCACAGTATTTCACACCATATCCATAGGCAAGGTTGATAGCCAGTCCAAGTCCAATGGCAAGGGCTGAGCTGTAGCATGCTCTGTCTGCATCATCACGTAGCGAAGGCGCTTCCCCCGGGCCTGCCCGCAGCCCGGCCAGCTGCTTCTCCTGCTGCTTGCCTAGGGAAGGAGGTGAATGGGTTAAGCCTCAATTTCTACTGGTACACTTCAGGTCATACGAGGGTTGAACTTCTTAAAGGTTTTCTAAGGTTTTATGTCAAATCTTGGCTTCTTTTTCACATTGTCTACAAACAGAATTAAATCTTTGGACAAGATATTTTTATCGAGCTTAAACCACACACAGTTAGAAGACTCTGACCCAGAATTTAATGTTTCATGTGGAACTGCTAAAAGCAGACTCTTTAACTTCTTTCTATGAAAGTGGCATTGGAGATGCATTAGATGTGAAGAGGTGTTAAGGACCTTCACCTACTGCCTAAAGCACAATCATCATCTCCTCTTTCTCCAAGGAGAGCAGTACTATTCCCTCCTCATGTCCGCTTGTTTGGATGGTGGACATCACTGACAGGGCAGGCATGATGGGCAGAGGAAATTCTCTGTTACAGCAGTCACATGATGCAATATACCCAGTGATTGCCTTGGGGAGGATGGCTGTATGCACAAGAAATCTTTAGTGCTCAGCATTTGTCATTACATTTTCCCATGAAACCAGAACTGCAAGAAGCCCCTGTTATCAAGAACCTTTTTAAGTTTACCTTATGATCTAGTAATTCAGTGTATTTCTCTGGAACTTGAAAAGCATTAGTAATATGTCAGGTAATCAGGTATATAAATAAAACCTACACTTTTATTTATCTCTGTATTCACTCTTATACTGCAAACTTTTCAGAGCAAGGACTGGTAGGGGCCTGCCATAGTGCAGCACAGCCATTCAGGAACAGCTGGTTAAGGGCAATAAGAATAAAAAATCTAACACATTTTTCACTTGTCAGTTAAAAGAAAATACTACCAGTATCATCTTGGGACAGATTTCTTATCTCCTTTGCCATGTTGGTGTTGTTCAGTGATTTCTTGCACTACTTTCTTTACATGAGTTTTCTGTTTCATTTATTCTCTCACCTTGTATATTTCCCAAGGTTTAATCTGTTTATTCTTCCTTTAACTAACAGAAATATTAATTTTATTTTCCATTCTCTCTCCATTTTTCTTCTGTTCACAATTTCATTTCTTGCTGCTACGTTTTCTACTTCTCATTTCTGTATCTCAGTTCCTGGCCTTTTTATCCATCTCATCTCAGTCTGTAATCTTGGCTTCTTTTCCTTCTCTCACCCCTTGTTTTCACAGGCTCTCTTCTTAACATTCGTGCAATCCTGTGACACTACAAATAGCCTGCTAAACTTTTGGTACTTGAGGATACACACAAGCACACCTGCACACTTTGTTGCTTGGGCTATCTTCGGGGTCTCCTCCATTCTCTGTGACTAGTTCAACTGCAGTCACTTTGGGATTCTTAAATGTGCTAAGTTTCTGCAAGTGCCTGTAATAAAAAACTCCTTCAGCTTTTCTCCTTCCACAGAAGGCAGTTTTTGCCTGTTTAAAGGCCTGCTCCCCGATCTTCTGTACTGTGTTGGTAGAAGTCTCTCCTCAAATGTTGCCTGCACTTGCTAATCACATTCAAAGGAACATATGAGAAACACAGACTTGCTTCCCAGCTGAGATTATCTGGGATTTCTGATCCATGCAGACTAAGCAGTAACTACAAAATAATCTAGCCCATAGTTCACATCAGTTCTCTCTCTCTCGCTTTGAAAGCTACCAAGTCATCTCTTTGGGTTTGTTCACCTGCCATCTCACTGTGTCTTCAAGTTCTGGACTTTCTGGGAAAGGCTGCACAGTGCCTGGCCACAACCATCTCCCAACTCAGGGGCTCCCCAGACACACCCACAGTGGGAGCATCCCTATTGCTAGGATTAGAAATGCCCATCACTATTTTGTCACTACATTCATCTCAGCTATTCAGCAATGAAGGCTACTCTAAGAAGAATGAATCACTAGGTCCTGATTCAGTCCTTTGAACACAGTGTAAATACAGCCCAGTTTGAGTGAGAGCTGATCTAGTCCTTAATCAGGCAGTGAGCACAGTAGTATGGCTAAGTATAGTATCCACTTAGTTTACAGTACAGTGACCCAATAATTATGCAAGATAATACTGTATGCACTTAGCTCGCGTGGGCCATTCAGAGCACTTGCCAATAATACACGAGCACATTTCATTATCTCCTTGCCCAGCTCAGGGCTCTTTTATAAACAATCTGTTTTCTCCTGAGATCATTAGAGCTATGGCACGGAGGACTGTCTAGGTATATTTAACCCCGTGGATCATTCCAACATGCTTCTTTAAAAGAAGATCATATTTTTTTTCCTGCTTTCCATTTTTGAAAGGCTAGGCTTTGGCTAGAGGGTACTCTACATATCTGGCTGCAAATAGACTGCTTGGAGCCAAGCAATGTGGTGCCTTGACTAATTTCAGCATTCACTTAAGCGAAATTATTTATGATACTCTCTGCACAGGCCTTTCTCTGTTGTTGTTGGTTTAATGTTGTAATCTCGGCCAGAATAAAAGGTAATTTGCATGTGTTTTCAGCTACTGCAGTAGCTCACACGTGGCTCTGAAGACTGAAGCCAACTACAATATATTCAAAGTTTGAACCGAGTGGCAAGGGAAATTTTGACATGCCAGTAAATCACATCCCTAATGGTGAGAAAGCTTAACATTTTTACATAAGCAGCTGAAACAACATCAGAAACATTTTCCAGTGATACAGTTATTCACTTGTATCAAAAGCTCATTGCCTTTGCTGCAGTAACATAAATCAGGAAGATGTTAAGCTGAGAACGGCCTGTTTTCACCTCCAAGCTGGTGTCATGAGTCCAAGTTCGTCGCCAGCAGAGTGTGGCCCTGTCATTGTGAGGATGTAAAATGCCGCACAGAGAGAGGGAAGAAATACAATGGTGTTTTTGAGGAGCCTTCTAGTTTCCAGCAGGCACAAGAGATAAGAAACAGAATAAAAGTTAGAAGGGAATGCAGAGCAGAGAGGTACCCCCTGCTTCACCGCCTGGTGGCTTGCCAAAGAAAACAACAGAAGTGGGGATTAGAGCTTGTGACGTGCGCATTAGAGCAGGACTACCTATTCCCTGCCTTTTCTCCTCTGAAAAGCTGCCATGTGAGGAGAAACATTCCTTTTATTATTTATGGGGACAGCCACTCTTGTTTATTATGCTCATGTTACTCTGCTACATGCCAAGTACAAGCCCTCTTTTTCATAGAGAGGTTTCTCTTTGTACAGATGGGAAAAAAAAAAAGAAAAAAAAGAAAAAAACCCAACCCTGTTTGCAGAATTAGTGAGGAAATTAAAGCCAGCTTAGAGAAGGCAGGTCTTACTACAGAGCTGTGATTTTGCTCAGAAAGATGGCAGGAGCAGAGCACTGCAGTGCCCTGACACCATCATGCTCTGAGGGATTATCAGGAGGAGATCTGCCTCGGGAGCATTCCT
>NW_008585015.1:25619-30100 GCF_000691845.1 Merops nubicus
CCAGCACTGCTCAGGCACAGGCACCCACATCCCTTAACAGTCCAAGGAGCAGAGAACTCACAGCAGAAGAAAGATTAAACAACCAATAATCTGCACATCAGTATTTGTGCAGCTTGTAGGAGATGGGCATTTTTACCCCCTATGGGTTTGGAACAGTGCGGATAGGAAGGAAAGAAAAACAAGTTTATTCCTCACCTCTCTGTTGTTTGTTGTTGTTGTTTTTTTGTTTTTTTTTTTTTTTTCCCAAGGCAGCTGAAGGACAGCTGACCCATTTTCCGAGTTCAGCAACACAGGAGGCTCCCCAGCACCTGATCACTTCTTTGTGCCTGTCCCCTGAAGCATGTTTAATACTGAAAGGCTTGGCCCTGGTCAGTGATTGCAAAAGAGGAAACCCTCAGCTGCTGTTGGACTGTGGCCTTTGTACTGAGTGGAGGCAAGGATTTGAAACAACCTCCCGAATACAAAGCAAATCCCAAGGCAGAGGGAAGGGAAACCAGGCAACGGTACTTTCTGTGGTAGATGGCCCTGGACTGACTGCCTGGCAGGTCACATACTGCCTACAGCTGGGGGAAATTGCCAGTTCAACTCTCCCACGTTTAATGTGATTACTGGTACTAGTTCGTAGGCTTAATTTCACTCCTTTTAATTCTTCTCCACTAACACAAGCAAAACAATCAAAGAGAAAAAAGCACAATAAAAATCCCTTCCAAAAACACAGAATAAAAAATGCATTTTTCAAACCAGAAACCTTCACTCATTCTGTATGCAGAAGAGATTTTTTTTTGAGCAAATTATACATGGAAAGAGCTTATTCTGGTAAATGAACATGCTGTATTTTATGGAAGGAGCTCTTTCTCCTTTCCCAGTGGAGATTTTAAAGAAGACCCTGACAGATGCTTCTTGAGAAAGAAAAAAACTTGCAGGGGCCATGTGAAAACCTGACCAAACCTGACCCAGCTGGATGGTGAGAGGGTACAGCTCTCTCCATCTAGAAAACTGGGATATGTTTGAAGCTCTAGACTTCAGCATTATGGCTCCCACACAGAGGCTTGGTTGTACCAGGAGGGGATAAGAGAGCGAACACATTAAAAGAAGAAAAAGACTCCTGTCTGACACATTATTTTTCATATTTTTAGCCTTAAAATACAGGCTACAGCAACTTAGTTCCTTTTCAGAAACCAGGTATTGCTTCAGGATGGCCTTACAACAGGATGATGAGTAAGCATTTTCCTGTTTATCAGAAATGCAAACACAGTGTGATAACAGCAGTACTTCAGATAGAAGCTTTTTTTCTTTACCACCACAATCTGAGTTACAAGACAATTTCCAACAGCCAAAGAAACATAGCATAACGAAACACAATCCAACAAATCTATTTTTTCATGGTATGAGGCTGCTAATATAAACACTGTAAGCAAACTGTATATTTAACATACCAATTTACCCCTGGAAGTAAATGGCTGAGCTTACTTGGATTTCATCCTTAATATAGTATTAATAGCTGTTGCAAATAATGTATTTAATACCTTCACGAGGCATTATTCAATTAAAAAGAATTACAGCTTCCCATGCTCTTTCAGACTTGACTTGGTGAATTTCAAACTGAACATGGATATCTTACTTTTAATTTTTCTCATAAAGAAGCAGAAATCATGGCTATGTTATAAACAAAACACCTGATCTATGGCAATGCAGTACTGCTCTCCTAGTCCCTGTACTACCCTCTGAATCTACTGCAGAATATTTTTGCTTGCTGATTTTACTGCCTGTTAAGTATGTCTTCTCTGTCACTGAGACTGTCCATTTAACTTAATTTACATCTTGCTCTGCAACTACTACTTTATTTTAAACTTTTATAATCATGCTTGCCAATGATTGTCTCCATGTCTCTCATTTGTTAATTAACATTTATTGCATTTCTGATTTTATTTTACTCATTGTTGGCTTAATTTACGTTGAATAAGCCATAAACAGTTCTTACTAGTTACTATAAGTTTAGCTCATTAGAGGATTAATGTTATGTCATTGTTGACATAAAGCTACAGTTAATAACTCACTTCATTCCCTTCAGCCTCACCACCGTGGCAGGCACAGAGTTACCCTCCTGCTGTTGGGACTCCTGACTGCACAGTCCTGCCCAAGCCAGACATTATCCAGCAAGGTTTAGAGATAAATTATGTTCCAGAGCTCTTTTGCATCATCATCATCTTCTTTCATCCCCTTACTGTCCTCACCTAATGAATGTCAAACAGAGTCCATTAGCTTCAAGGCAATTACATTTATTTCTATCAGGAGACGGCCAGGCTCAGCGAGCTCTGCCCTCCTGCCACATCCTGACAGGCACTTCTCACACCAGTGCCCTAGCAGCCTTCCTTTCTTTACTCCTTCATTTTCTCCTACTTCAGGCTGACTTCTGGCTTCCTCCCCTTTTGTTGGTTTGGGTGCTACCAACCAAGTCCTCCTCATCCAGTCCAGTGCTTCTTGATCCCCTCTGTTGTACTCAGTCCTGACCCTGCATTCCTTCCGCTTGAGAACTTTATAACATTTTTAGCCACTGTCTTCTAATAGAGGGTGTCTGCAGCCTCTTAATACCTTTCTCCTAACCTCTGTGTATTTATAAAAAAAATTGATTTAATTTCTGGCATACTAGCTGAGATTATTTTCCCTCCAAGAGACTAGACCATCTCATATAGAAGGAGTGAGTAGGTGAGGGAATCTGTTTTCCCAGTGTCAGGGGACCTGATGTCTTACCTCCTTTCACCAGATTTCATCAGTCCTCCCTCAATCCCTCCACACTTTCAAAATAGCACAAAACACTTCTTAAAACCCTCTCAAACACTCCCAAACTTTATTCACTGCCATAACTGGTTATCTAACTCGTATTTTTTTTTTTTTTTTCAAATTCAGATGAGTTCTTGGCTTTCACAAGCCTTCTCCCTTATCAAGGGCGCCGTGTTCCCCCTTCAGTGACTCCTGAAGCCCTCAGTAGGGAAGAAATGCTCTCAGGCTCCCAGCATGGTGGCTGTACCTTGTCCTGCCAGCCTAGGGTCCTGTCCCTGGAGAGGGGTGATGTGCTGTGGGGTGGCCATCAAATTCACTGCCTGCAGCTGCTGTGCCCCAAACCGTGTGCTCAGCTGGGTTGTCGGGGAGTTGCCCACACACTCCAGACCCACAGTCTGAAGGTACAGGATAAGCCTTCTCCAGAATCCAGTTAATGGCCACTTCTGAATGACTAACAAAAGCCTTCATTCTGTCTGAGGAATGCCCTTTTCTTCTCTAAGAAGGATGACTATACCAGTGTCCACAGCATGCAGATCTGAGTCCCCCAAACTGTCTTTGCCTGCAGTTGTTCGAAATCCTCCTGGTTTGCTCACAATGCATACCCCAAAGACTGGATGTCATTTTATTTATCGCTTTTTCTGGCTCTAGGTTGTTCGACTGTGTGCTGGAGGTGTAAAGTCTTGGTGGGAGAAATGGTATCAACTAATCTGTTTGTGAATCACGCTGCAAAACATAGTTACGATCATTTGGGGGAGGTTTTGGGCACCACTACAGTACTAATAAATTGTCAGCAATAATACAAATAAAAGAATAAACTAAAACCAAATAGCAGCAGCAGGAGCTGGCAAGAGCCAAGAGACTCGAATGTTTTCTTTTCTTTGACTTTTTATTAAAGTTAGTAAAAATTTTGTATGTAAGAGGTCTTTTCCAACAGAAAAGGCCTGTTCTTTTTCCCCAGTGTGAAAACTCACCAACAGAAACACAAAAGTTTCTACACCACCATTGTCAAATTTACTCAATCCACAGATATGCTGATTTACTGAAAAAAAACCAAACCAAACTAATATTTTAGACAAATGCAAACATTTAATAGGAATCCAAAGAGGAGTTTTTAAAAAATCTAATAAAAATGAAGAAACCTCAGAAATTAATAGTTTTGAATACTGTCATACAGATCCAGCTGCACAATTTCTGTTAAAAAATTGCAACTCATTTGAATAGATTGAATATATAAGTACATGTGCATGTATTCCTGTATGTGTATAAATACATATTTTTTTTATTCTTTATGTGCTTAACTGTTTCATGGACTTAGAATAATGTCACCCTTCCAGATGCTAATATTCACTGTGCTTCCTCTGAAGCAAAATTTCTGGAAAGACAGTACCTGCTAGGCACTGACACTGTGGCTATCAGGGGGTAAACAGAGCCCAGATGGGTTGTTACTTGTCAAAAGTTCATCTGTCTTGAAATGGAAATGGGAAAGGCTTTGCTGCATTGAAACAAAAGCTACTATTCTTTTTTCACTCTGTTTCTGGGTGTGCCTCCGTCTCCTTTGCTGAGGATCTTTTCTTCCAGCAAAAGCCTGCGAGGGCCACCCAGCAGCCACCTGCTACTCCATTAGAGTGGTGCTTTTGCTCATGAGGTACAATAGGTCACCAGCTTTAAAAAGTTTCACATTTGTTGTGGTTTGAGGCTTG
>NW_008585016.1:0-1430 GCF_000691845.1 Merops nubicus
GGGCAGTGGCATGGCGGCTGCGGATGCACATCCCGGGTCTGCTCGGCTCAGCCGGCTTTGTTCGGTCTGGCACAAACTGTGCAGTACTGCTGGCTCCGATCAGAGTGGCGCGGCACAGCTCGGCGGATAGAGCCGCCAGCCCGGCTGGGGCTGGGCCACCCTACAATTGCTTCCTACAGCCACAAATTTTGCCATTTTATGGTGACTTTCACTCACATTGTCTTCCAAGTGCAGATTCTCATCCCGTTTCAGAAATCTCTGTCATAGCCAAATCTTTGAAAAGTTTGTAGCAACATAGTAGTGATTTGCAACATTTTTTTTTTTTTTTTTTTTTTTATCTTTTAAATCTCCTGTGAGAGCCTGAAACCTCGGGAGGAAAAATCCTCGCGAGATTTCCCAAAGCCCGCCGAAGTCGGGTATTGTGTCTTCAAAAGCCAAGAATGAGGACTCGCTTCTCACACACATGTTGTGTTATATGTAATACTAAGTTTTAGACCTCAATTATTAATAAGTCATAGTGAAATGTGATACGTATATAATATTATAGAGATTTTGTGTGTACATATATATATTTTAACCAAAGAGGGGAAGGATTTGGTGTAAAGAAAGGGGGTTCAAACTTCAGCTCAGAAGAGGAGCACCATCATCGCTGTCTCAGAAGCCATGGGGTGAGATGTGACAAACAAAACCGTTTTTTCTACTTTTGCCTTCTGGTCCAGCAACAATCGTCAGGCATTTCCCCCGCACCCCGCCACGGGATGGGGCACGAACATTCTGGACAACTCTGGAAATTGAAAGTAAAAGATTGTTTTCATAAAAGTATGAATTTCATTGATCGGGCTCAGCCAGAGAACCATAAAAAGCCGAGCACGAACTCTCTCTCGCTCTCTTTTGGACTTCATGGAACCGCTCCTGACGGGACTCTGAAAAGAAACTGCGGACCAGTGCGTGAGTCAGGGGGAGAAACGGCAGGGGGAACCATTCCGTCTCTCTCTCACATCCACATGCGCCGCCACTAAGCGCAGGGTTCTGTGCCACTTCCCTCTTGCTGGAGCCGCGTCTCCCTTTTGCCTGGTGCTCGCCGCCACGGAACCCCACGCGCGGTTACTGCCTGTCTGAGCGCAAGCCATCTGCAACACAATAAGCCCCCCCACCTCCCACCGCCCACCTGCCTGGGCTGAGAGCCCAGGGCTGCCTCCCGGCGACTGCAGGCTCCCCAGAGCCAAAATGGGACCCTGGAGGAGCTGCCGCCGACCACTGCCTGTGTCCAGGGGCTGAGGGGACTGGTGCACGCTGCGGCTCTCAGTGCGGAACTGCCCACCACAGCACGGACTGCTGACATTTCTGGTGTCACCGCCATCCACATCACCACTGGCTGCCAGGGACTGCCAGTCCCAGAGGACCTCGGGACTTCCGGCTGCCCACACCCA
>NW_008585017.1:0-19386 GCF_000691845.1 Merops nubicus
CCTGGTCGGGGGAGGGGGCAGGCTGGCGATGTGCCCTGGGGGTCCTCTGGAACAGCCCGTGACTCACACACACGTGTTTGGCTCCTCTCAGCATGGTGCATGCCCAGACATGTTCTGCCCAGCTCACACAGCTCCTCAAGTCTAGTCCTCCATCCAAGGCTATCTTTGAGACAAACATTCATGGCTCCGTCCTTCACATATGCCTACCCTCATTCAAGGCTGGGAGTTTAACCCCAGCACTTCACATCCTCAGGATGAAGCTGTCATATCATTGCCTGACACATACTCAAGATATACACAAGGTTAAGATTTTACTATACATACAAAGATGGGGTTTCATTGGGTGTGATTTGTGAGAAAGAGAAGGAAGACATTTGTACAAGTCCACTAAATTTGGCCTGGATTGTTGAATCCTCTGTACTAGCAGCAAGAGGTTCCTTATTCCCAATTACGGCTAGATGAGCATGCTTCATAGAAGTAATTCTTGACAAGATAAACACAGGAAACTGGAAAAAACTAAGCTTTCTTTTCTTCTTCACCTATGTCGTTTAAAAAGAATACAACACTTATTTCCTTTATAAATGTCACAGAGAGATTTGTGTTCAGTGGAAACTTCCGTGGTGATTTTTCATCTCTGTGCAGTAGTCTGAGCTGGCTTCTAAACACTGGGAAATGGGAAGTATTACTGATGGTTTTAAACTATATTGGCACAACCATATTGCTAGGGTAATAGATATCTCCTCTTTCCATTTCCCATGACAGTAACTTGGGAAAACTTTAACTATTCCTTCACTTGCCAAAAGATTAGGGAAGACTTTATTAAGTGATGGATTTCAGCTCCTCTAGGTATAGAACGTGTCATCAGTTCAGCCGTATTTGTGCTGATTCAGCTAAACACGCAGAGCTAAAAGCATTAATTTACTTTTAAAAGTGTG
Source organism: Merops nubicus (assembly GCF_000691845.1). Lineage (NCBI taxonomy): Eukaryota > Metazoa > Chordata > Aves > Coraciiformes > Meropidae > Merops > Merops nubicus. The sequence continues at coordinate 936 of NW_008585017.1, forward strand.
CTTGGAAGCAATTCTGCTTCAGAAATAGGAGCAAAGTCAGCTGAAGACTGCAGTCAAATTCTATTTTAAAAGTAAATAAAAAAATCAATTACTTGTAAATTGTTATTTATGGAGGAAAAGCTAATACTGTAATCATCGTACTTTTTTCATGATAAAGCTAACTTAGTGTATTCTTTAGCACTAATGCCTTTTAAGTGAAAATATTTAAGTTAACCAGTTTTTGTTTTGACTTGAATCCTTGCTCTTAGCTGTCTCAGAAGATTTGACTGAAATACTGTAAATTTCCTGCTTATACTGTATTTTTCCCCTTAAAACAATTACAAGAGAGGAAAGGAAAAAGGTAAAGATGTCAGGAAAAAAAAAAAAATCCTTTAACTTCCTTTCCTTTCCTAATAAAGTCTCATATAGTGAAAAACAAAATAAAACAAAACACAAAGTTATCTGTCAAAACAATCTTTTACTGAGCTAGAATGCTTCTTTTCTATGCCTACTGTAAATGGCTTTTCTATAAATCATTCCTTCCTCATCTCACACAATTTGTGAGTGCTTTGGAAAACTCTCCATGGAGAGTTCTACATAGGCACCATTCCACTGCACAAGGCTTGTTTCAGATTCACTGAAATGGAAGATAAGCACAGATGAGACAGGGAAGCTTTCAAGGAAAAAAATACCAGCTTTCATAGAGACGTGCTTCCAAAGTGTCATCAGAAAGTAAACTTGCCTACTCTGTCCAGTCATGTCTATGAACATCCAAACTGCAGTTGTGTAGAGAGTTGTGTATTTACTGTGATTGCAGGTATGAATGCAAAAATGTTTCAGCACACATGAAAGAAAAATGAGTCTGAGACTTTAACCAGTTCCCACCTCATGAGTAAACCTCTGTTCCAATAGATGAAGAAAGCTAAGCTTTTGGGACACTGAAAGAAAGAGACAATTATTGCTACTCAAGAACTATGTGAATGTAAATATTATGAATACATATATAAGTGAATATTCAAAATGTATTACTGCTAACCATCAAATGATATTTTGGAATGAGGGAAGAGGAAATCTGCCTGGTTTCCAGTTCACCAGATTTTCACAGTTCTATCGACTGTGGCTCTTTCTACTCTGTTGTTCACTTTGTAGGAAAGGGGGGTCCCTATCCAGCATCTTTTTACTAACAAACTGCTCAGTGATGCAGAGTTCTGATTCCTGTGTGAACTAGTGAAGGCAGATCTATTGCCCTTGTAGAATTCATACACTAATAAAATACTGGTGTGTGGCCTCCTTCTATCAACCAATTGCCAGGTTCATTGGATTTTAGAGGCCACGCAAGGTATGCTTTTCAGAACCTTAAGAAACATACAGAAATAAAACATGAACTCTCACTTGTGCCTGTACACCCTCAAGTACTCACTGGAAACAGAAAATGCTTTTTATGTCGCCAGACCTGGAGGCTCCCTCCAACCATCATTTGAATCTCAAAGCCAATGTAGAGAGACTCTGGAAGAGAGTCTATGGTATTTTTAATGTGCAGTCAGGTCTTTCATTCTCTGGAAGTTTTCCTTTTTATTAAATAAGTGATGCCTAAGGTCAAATATGCTGAAACCCCACAGTCTAGATCTCCATCTTTGCCATCATATATAGAAAACTATCTGCTAATATAATATACAATCTGTACCTTGAAAACACAAAAAGATCTTTGAAAAGGTATTGATATTCCAGTTCTGGGATTCTTTACAACCAGACTGTTGTGGTTTAGACCCAGTCTGAAGCTGAACCCCACATGGCCACTTGCTCACCACCCCTGTCTCTCCCCAGTGGGATGGGGAGGAGAATAGGAAGAGAAAGGCATTGAGATAAGGAGAGTTTAACAGGACAATGCAAGAGGAGAAGTTACAACAGTAATAACAAAAAAATAAATGAAACAACCTATAAAGCCAGTGATATAAAATGCAGTGAACCGCCTAAATCTGCACCTGCCCCCCACCCATATATAGCAGACATGACATCAGCATGGTACCAAATATCCCACTGTCTCACTCAGTTGCCTGTCTCAGCTGTGGCCTTATCCTAGCTGAAATCAGGACACAGACATTTCCATTTTCTATTGTGAGAGGGGAACAGTTTACTGGCTTCAGTGAATGGGTTGTCCTATTCAAAAGGCAAAATTTTCAGAAGAGGGAACAGAAGCAGTTAGGAAGTGACCTTGTGGATGTTACAGATAGATACATACCTTACTCCCTCACCCATCATCTACTATCCTTTGAAATCACACAGTAGGCCTACATGAGGTGAAAAATCTCAGGAGAAATCTGGGTGCCATAATATGTAAGCTAATGAAAACTTCTCACTATGAAATGGAAAAAAAAAAATAAATCTAGAGCAAATACACTGTTATGGGATAGACAGAAAATGGGATTAAAAAAAATCTAAAACAAAGCATTGTAGCAATATCTTCAGAATGTTTTGCATACCAGAAACCCAAAACTGCCTTCATTTTCAAATGCAAAAATTATGTTACTTATCAAAGGCCACATAGCAGTTCAGGACTGGAGTCATGATAAGAGCTTGAGAGCTAATAACCTTTCATTTTTTCTCAGGCAAGCAATACAGTTTTCTTTTAAACACTGTCACATATTTTAAAGAACATAATGAATACAGAACATGGTGCATTTTGTCATATATGCCACCACACTGACCTTTCTTAAACAACTATAGTTTGAATTGTTTTCCCCAATGACAGCAGAGTCTGAGCCTGCTTTAAACATTCATACAACTTTTCTTTGTTTCAGCATTTCCTCTGCAAACCATCTTAGAGGGAAAAAAAAAAAAAAGTTCCACTACTTAATATTCCAGCAGAGCAGGCATTTAAAAATTGATAGCAATGTTTCCTAGTAGGCTGTTATTTTTACCTCCTGGTAAATGAAACTCTGAAAGAGTCAATCTTAATTTCAGGGATATGGGAGTATTAAAGTGCCTGGTATCTGCAACCCATATGAAAATCACAAGATTTATGTGTTGGTGGAATTTTGTATAGGAAGGAAAATAATGGAAACCCCTTTTAAAAAAGTTTTCTTAAGAATATTATCCCTTAATAGAAACATTTTTCCCAAGAAAAATAACTAATCTGTATTTTATTTTTAAGCCATTGCTTATGAATTTATTTTGCCTATAAATACTGTATACATATGGTTTGCATCTTTGTGGAATTTTTAAAAAAAAAAAAATCTGGAATGTGATATTGCGTTTTGTCGTGTTAGCATACAAATATTTTTACTATTTATGTTTTATATAAGAACTAGGAAAAAGGATCCAAGGGAATGATAAGATAAAAAAACCTCTTGAAATAAAGCAATTCTTGATCATCAGAGATTGGGAAAAGGAAAATCTTCTGATAAGGGGAAAAACTGATAAACTAGATGGATACACTAGCTTATGGAGTATGAAGAAGCAAGACTTCGCTAGCATCCTATCTGGTGATATTAAGACTTAAATAAGAGAGATGAACATTTATAAGCTATTAATTTAAATGCTTTATTTCCACTGTGGAGAATAAATAATAACATTTTGTCTTGAAGAGAACTCTCTCAGCATGAGATATGACTAGTCCACACATTTCATTCAAGAAAAGGAAGACTTGCCCTCAGTTCAGGAGGACCAAGGAAGGGATCACTTAAACAAATTGGCCATACACAAGTCAACATTTGGGTTGGAAAAGACCCTTAAGGTCATCAAGTCCAACTCCTAACACAACACTGCCAAGTCCACAGTAAACCATGTCTCTAAGTGCCAAATCTATACATATTTTTAATATCTTCAGGGATGGCGACTCAACCACTTCCCTAGGCAACCTCTTCCAGTGCTTGATAACCCTTCCAGGGAAGAAACTTTTTCTTAATGTCCATCCTAAACCTCCTTACTGGTGCAACGGAGCTAATTTTCTTTAGTCCTATCACTTGTTACTTGTGAGAAAAGACCAACACCAACATTACAAACTCTGTGGGACATGTGGGGATGGGACCTGACAGGATGCACCCTCAAGTGCTGAGAGAGCTGGCTGATCCCATTACAAGCAACTGAAGGAGTTATATGAGGAATGAAGGAAGGAGGATGTCACCCCTATCTCAAATAAGAGCAAGAAGAGACAGGGAATTATACTGCTGGTTAGCTTCACCTCTATCCCTGGGAAGGTAACTAATCCTGGAAACCTTTTCTGAACATATTAAGAATAAGAAGGTGATTTAGAGTAGTCAGCATTGATTTATGAAAGGAAATCATACCTGTCCACCTTGATAGCCTTCTACAGGAAAATTACTTAGCTCAATGAATGAAAGAGAGGAAGAGTGAATTTTTTGTCTTTAGTGAGGTTTTTACACTGTCTCTAACAATATCTTCATAGATAATCTAATGCTATATGAATTAGATAAATGGACAGTGGGATGGACTGAAAATTGGATGAATTTATGGGGTTAGAGAGTTATGAACAGTGGTATAAAGTTCAGCTGGACACCAGTTACTGGTGGTGAATCCCAGGCATTGATACTATTTAGCATCTTCATTAATAACAGAACATGTAAAGGTGATGGGACAGAGTACACCCTTGGGAATTTTGCAGATGATACAAAACTGGCAAGAGTAGTTGATACATAGGATGATTGTGCTGCCATTGAGACTTCAATTGGCTGGAGAAATGGGGTGACAGGAATCTCATTAAGTTAAAGAGAAATGTCAAGTCCTGCATTTAGGCAGGAATAACTCCATGCTCTAGTAAAGGCTGAGAGGTCAACCATCTGGAAAGAGAATCTGCAGCAAAGGACCTGGGGGTGCAATCTTGCTAGCAGGACAAGGGAGGTGTTCCTTCCCCCCTACTCAGCGCTGATGAAGCCATACTTGGAGTGCTGTGTCCATTTCTGAGCAACACAAAAAACATATGGACAAACTTATTTCCTTTAAAATCATGATCAAGACATTATTTCTTTAATGGGGTATATGAAAGTTTTCCTTTACTTTTTTTTTGGGGGGGGTATATGAAATTTTTTTAGCTTTCTGTACTGGTGAAAATGTTTAAAGCAATTAAAACAAACAATAAACAATGAAACAAAACTTGTCAAGAAAAGCTTTTCCCTGAACAATTCTGTTTTCTCTTCCCTGGTCCTAAAGGACTTCAATAGCCTCTTTGAATAGTACTATCTCAGAGTGATGTAAAAATGAACGTACTTTTCTCTAAGGTATATACTAGTTTTAAGTCCAAACAGCAAATATCTATATAAGTATTTCCTTTTTCTGAAAATGTCCTACATATTGTTGAATATAAAGAACCTCTGGCCAAAATATATTGTTTCAGCTTCTTGACATTAAAATTCTGTTGACATGAGTAAAGTCTTGATTTTGCTGATAGCTATCAAAGCTTAATACGTCATTTGATTGAGAATAACAAGGGAGACTAACATCAGTCAGATCAGAATTTTGGTTTTTTGTTTTGGCGGTTTTTTTTCAGAATTTTGGGACATATCAGCAGGGATTCTCATTGCGTACATGGCTGAGGGCAGTATGTATTGCTGCCATGGTAAATTATGAAAATCACTGCTGAGGCATTTAAACTATTTCCTAAGCTGTTGATTGACATTTCACTTGAGAAAATTAAAGCAAGGATGTTTGTTTCCTTTGAAGTCTTCTAGTGCCAAGGCTGCTGTTGTATTCTTTCTTTGCCCAATAGTGGAAATCTACACAACAGCAGAAAGCAAAGAAATTACTCTTCTCCCTCACTTCTGATGTAACAAATGATAGAGTTGAGACTCTGCCAGAAGGAGAAAATGGGGGATTACCCACCTGTACTCCTCCTAAAAGGACTCAGTAATTTGCTAATAATGAAAGACATAAATTGTAAATTAATGCAGAGCAAATCTTGAGCCACCTATTCACCTCATGTCTGAGCCTACACAGGTGAGTGAGATGATTTTCAATTACCTGACTGCAAACTATAGCAGCTGAGACTGTAATTTGGGAAATGTGACCCTGCCATGCTTTGGTAAACGTACACAGAGGCTGAAGAGTGGGGAGCCTGACAGCATGTATTGCCTCTTGACATCTGGGGAGACATCTGAATCTATCAGAGGAACGTATTTCTCAAAATCTACACAAGAGCTTTGCAGCTGACCTTTCTTGCTCACGGTAGTAAAAGCAGCGTAGGAATATATGTGGTCATTAAAACCAAGCAAAGCACTTGGCTTCAACTTTTGGGTTTTGGCCTTTCAAGTTTTGTCCTGTTTCATTAAGAAATTATGGTCCAGATTCTCAGTTCATGTAAACTGGCCTTACGCTTCAAGGAAACACAAGTTTATACATACTAAAATCAGGTCTCGGGATGCATCTCAGATACATCTACAGATTAAAGTGATTTAAAATTGATTTAACTGTTTAGCTAATGCCATAGTAAGGAAAATCTGGAGAACTTACTAATGCAGACACAAACAAAGGGTAGGGGAAAAATGAAGCAAATGTTGAATGTATTTGAGATGAAGCTGGTATTTTAATAACAACTGAATTTTCTAGAGATAAGTTGTCTACATATACTGTAAAGACTCCTTGTATCAGCAACTTGTGAACTGCTGAAATATTATTTATTAAATCAAAGATGATTGTTAGGTTTAAGTTCATCTTTAGAAGTAAATTTGTTATTAGTTCAGTACTGCTACAAACAAAAAGAAAAATATATTTCCAGATACTGTCCATGGTCTCAAAGAAAAGAGAAAAAACCCATTTTGTTGTAGCTGAACCACAGTTACCTCCACAGGAAAAGATACCAGGAAAAGAATGCACTTTAGAAAAAAATGGACTGAAGCTCAATCTAATGCAGATGAGCTTTCTAGGTATGAATGAAAAAGGAAAACAAAAGAAGTTGTGAACTAAGCTACTAACAGAAATATTAATTCTCTCTTAAATATATATTTGTCCTCATAAACTAAGAGCAACAAAACAGAATTAACAGGTTTGAATTTACTTATTTTTATTTAGAAAAAATCTTATTTTTGGTATATCAGCATAATTTCATGTGTTCTTTTTGGAAAAAAAAAAAATTGTTTTTATAAAGGTTTTTTTTTCCTATTTTCTCACTAGCAGCAGTTTGAAAAGTCTAGGAAGAAGTGGCAAAGATTATTTACCAATATTATTATTCTTGTTTATGAGTACTTAATACTCCTCTTTGAATATCTGTCTTTATGGAAACTACTGGACATATTTTCAGTTTCACTTTTTTTACTTTTCAAGAAAACTATCATCTTCATGGATTTCAGGAAATGACTGTAACTCTAATATCCTCAGCATGGTGCCTGAGGAAGAAACTGCAATCAGCAATTAATATCACTTGTATTCAGTTAACCCATAAACACTTTTCTCCTGATTGAACTTCCACTCTGGTGTACAAAGCTTCAACAACCTGCTGTGTAATCTCCATGCATCAGACCGTGCATATCAAGAAAACGGTGAATCAGAATATCCAAACTAGTGTTAGAGGAAGGAAAGGAAGATGAGAGGAAGGAAGTGTGGAAGGCAGAAAAAGAAAAGAAAAGAAAAAGAAAGAGAAAAAGAAAAAGGAAAAGAAAAAGGAAGAGGAAGAGGAAAAGGAAAAGGAAAAGGAAAAGGAAAAGGAAAAGGAAAAGGAAAAGGAAAAGGAAAAAAGAAAGAGAAAAAGGAAAAGAAGGAGGGAAGGGCAAGGCAAGGAAAGGAGAGTTTGATAGTTGTTAATCAGGCAAGTAAACATACATGGTTATATATTTTGTCCCCTCTCCATGGTTATAAAGAATAAAGCTATTTAGTTATATCCTTTTTCTCTAATCTCCAAACAGCCATGTGAGCAGCATGAAACATCTCTGACAACAAGACTGCTGCTGATGGAATATACATCAGGGTCTGTAACAAGTATTTTGAGTCCTCTGTGGAGGAATGGCTCATCTGCAGGAAGCCAGACACTGGGTCCCTTCACTTCCCAGTCATTACTGTTTCCCATGCAGTGTGTGTATCTGTCAAATCTCAGACAGTGAGAGTCAGACTCAGACAACCGGCTCTGCCTCAGACACCACTGCAGCCAGGCATCTGACTCATACATTTTCAGCACTGTGCTCTAGCCTTACTCTCTGTCACCATCATTTCATATATCAGGTATATATTTATAGTTGGACAGATATAATCAACTGACCAATAATTTTTGTTTGCTTAGAATGGTGAGATCATGTAATGGAAAAAAAGTGACTTGTAAGACTTCATACTTGGCTCCAGTCTTAAGATGCAGCCTAATTTTGCCATATAATTTTCCCTTTCTCTCGTCACATGGCCCTTCAGTCATAAGACAAAAGGGTCTTAGTACATTCACCAAGTAGAAGAAGAAAAATTTCATACAGAAGAGACAATGGTCTGTATAATTCCCATTGCCCAACATCACTTTGATTTCAACCCAAAGTTTTCTGGTTTTGCTTGAATTGAATAAAAATTCCTTTAAGGTAATTTCTTTTCATTTTATATTAGCAGCTAGGAAAATGGTGGTTGGTTCTATAAACATCCTATATTTTCCCAGAAGCAGTGCCCTATAACATACACTGAAAAAAAATAATCTGGATCAGTGTGCCTGAGCCAGTTCTTACTCAAGGCCATGAAAACCATACACTTTTCTCCAGAAATTCAATATTGCAAATAATCTGTTGCAGATTATTGTGACAGAAAACTGTGCAAAATATCTATGTCATTCTCTGATCAGTGTTAGAAGAACTTTGGGGATTTGAATGCTGTCCTGAGTTTGGTTAGGGTAGGGTTAATTTTCACTAGGAGCTGGGAGAGGGCCACAGCCAGGATAGACAACTGTATCAGCCATTGAGATATTGATACTGTGCTGATGTCATGCCTGTCATGTAAGGGAGTTGATGGACCATGCAAAGCACAGACTCTGGCAGGCATGGTGGGTCTTTAGTACCACCTGTGAGTTCAGGGCAGCTTTAGATGGATTGTTTGTTATGTATTACTTGCTTTATATATATTGTTTAATTACTGTTATTATTATTATTGTTACTTCTCTTTTGCATTGTTCTATTAAGTTCTCCTTATCTCAGCCCACAGAGTTTTGCCTTTTTCTTCCATTTCTCCAGCCCATTGGAAGGGAAGGGGGATGACAGCAAGCTGTCATGTCATTCTTAGCTCCCAATTAGGTCTAAACCATGGTGGTACTTTTTGGCGCCCAATGTAAGGCACAAAGGGTTGAGATAATGACTAAATATGACCAAAGAGTGTTAAGATTTTGTTATACATACTTTTTTTTATTAGTTAAACAGGGCATGTTCACAATGTTTCTCCATTTGTTCACATGGTAGCATTATATAAATCTTTATGTACTCTGTTTTCCCCGTGGTGATGTTAATATTCTCTGGCAAATGGATCAGGACTACCATGTTGCTGTATTAAATAATATCAAATTATGAGATATCACTGCTTATCAGATTGGGCTGCTGTATGTGGCCTTGTTATTTATTAGTGATGTCACCTAAGACTTTCTCAGCTTTTGAGAATTTTCACTAGCCTTGGAATATCCAGGCCAGCATTGGTGCTATGTCTTCTGAATGTTTGCAAAGTCTTGTTTAGGGTTAAATAATTTTTTTTTTCCAAGAATATCACCCAGAGATCTGCCCCTAGGTTGGGTAGTTATGAGTGGCAGGGTGTGTGGGAGAGTATGGGCAAACAGATAAACCAGTGGTCATTTCAAATGTTTTGGAATGTCACGGCTAAACAGATGCAAAATCCAGATATATTAGTAAAGTATCTAGAAAAATGTTTTGTCAACCTGTCAACTCCTGAGAGACGCAAATCACTCCAACATGTTGGGGCTCTTTCCCACACCTACCATGTCCTTTTCAACACTGCTTAGTGCCCTCAAGGGGGAGAGTTCATCTCTGCACCTAAACACAGGCTGACTGGTACTGCAGCTGAGCTGGAGAACCGCCTGGTGCTGGTGTCAGTCATTCCTACACAGAAAAAGAAATACACAAATAAATCAGTTTGTATAGTAAGGGATGAAGGTGAACCAGAGGGAAGAACAAAGAGAAAAGAAGGAAGAGCTGGAGCTGATCAACCAGTCACTGACCACGAGTGAGCTGCATGGTATGTAAAATGATGTCATCCATCATCCAGGCAAGCAGATCGTCACCTGGCTGCTCCTATGCCAGGATAACAAACCTCACAGTTTGGAACTATAGGGGAAGGAAGCCAAGCAGCTAGGATCCCTGTCCAGGGAAGGGTGCGCTAACATGATGTTTGGAAAACAGACACAAGCCCTCAGCCTTTGGAGGCAACTCCTGTCAAGTGTAAAGGAAAGGTACCCCTTCAAGGAAGATGCTATGTTACCCAGGCAAGTAGACTGCCACGGAGAGAGGTATTTAGTACCTGAGGGAATTAACTGTGTTGGAGATGTTTTATAATGACAAGAATGATAAGCAGTCGCCCACAGATCCAGATGATGTCCAACGCACACCACCCATGTGGTGGAAGTTTCTGCAAGGTGCGCCTTGCAGAATACCATTGTGTGCCAACTCATTGGCAGTAGCGTCCTGGAAAAATGGTCAGGGACAAACAGTGGGAGACCATCCCCTGCCCAAGAGAGAGAATACAGAAGGTACATATTGTGGGGTACTCTGTGGTTTTACCTTCATGACCATGGAGAGCACATGAGGAAGTGGGATGGAAAACCAACTTCAATCCAAGCTGCACAAGTACATAAGTTGTGGGGGAAAGCAACTGTGAAAGGGGATTCTCCAAGAAAAATGCCACTCCAGTGTCCAGTGGGAAACTCCCCAGACAGAATAGAAGGGCTGATCTTACTTCTGACCTCCTTGAGGTGGTCCTCTAAGTAATTTTCAGAAAAAGTGAGTGACTCTGATGAGGATTAAAGGGGTCTTGGGTCCAGCCAGGTGGAGGGGAGGGACAGTTGGATTAACTGGATTGTGTGGATCCTATGGCCTGGCCCATCTGACCTACAGGAGTGCAAGGCTTTACTAGATACAGGTGTACTGTGCAACCTAATGCCATCAAGATACCTAGAGGGTGAATGCACCTGTATCTCTGGGGTGACAGAGGGATCCCAGCAGCTCACTGCACTGGAAGCTGAATTGAGCCTCACTGGGAAGGAGTGGCATCAACACCCCATTGTGACTGGCCCAGAGGCCCTGTGTGTCCTTGACATACACTGCCTCAGGGAAGAATACTTCAAGGACCAGAAAGGGTACTGGTGGACTTTTGGTATAGCTGCTTTTGGGGAAATTGAACAATTTTTCACCTCGTCTGGCCTCCTGGAGGATCATTTTGCTGTGGAGTTGATGAGGGCTGAAGAACAGCAGCTGCTGATCACTACCACAATGGTGCACTGGTGGCAATGTTGCACCAGTTGAGATTCCCTGATCTCCATCCAGAACCTGATTCATCAGCTAGAAAGCTACAGAGTGATCAGCAAACTCACGCTTCAACAGCACCATATGGCCAGTGTAAAAGTCTAATGGAGAATGGAGACTAACAGTTGACTACTGTGGCCTGAATGAAGTAACACCAGCTATGAGGCATCAATCTCTAGAGAAAAAAAATCATAGAATCATAAAATTGTTTTGGTTGGAAGACACCCTGAAGCTCATAGAGTCTGTTAACCCAGCACTGCCAAGCCACCATTAAACCATGTCGCTCAGCAACATATCTACCTGCCTTGGAAGTAACTCAAGGGATGGCAGTACCTCCATCACCTCGCTGAGCAGCCTGTTCAAGTGGTTTATAACCCTTGCTGTGAATAATTTTTTCCTAATATCCAATCTAAACCCCCTCTGGTGCAACGTGAGGCCATTTCCTCTTGACTCTTGTTACTTGGGAGAACAGCCTGGCCCCCACCTCACTACGACCTTCTCACAGGGAGTTGTAAAGAGTGATAAGGTCTCCCCTGACCCTTCTTTTCTCCAGGCTAAACAACCCATTTCCTCAGCCATTTCTCATAAGACTTGTGCTCTAGATCCTTCACCAGCTTAGCTGCCCTGATACCTTTCTTGTATTGAGATGCCCAAAACTGAACACAGTATTTGAGGTTGAACCTCATGAGTGCCAAGTACTGGGAGATCATCACTTCCCTAGTCCTGCTGGCCACACAATGATACACCTTTGCTTATGAAAATGGTAGCAAATATCACTTAGTGGAGAGGAGGTACTGTACCAGAGTGTAACTGCTTTTCTAGTAAATGACACTAAAATCTGTTTAATTTGCAAGATATGACCTTAAAGAATGGAAAACAATGCAATAATTTTTCCACTACTATTGCAGGCTGTACAATATTTCTTGAGGACTGTAAGTGATGTTTCCCCTTCTCTGGCTGTCAGCAGTGTGCAGTAGAGCTGTTCACAGAACAGAAGCTCTAAGATTTAAACATTGTAAGGACCAACACAGTCTCAGTAATAATTTAAGAACATTCAAAAAACAAATAACAGGGGAAAATGGAACTTTAAAAAGTATCTGTCAAAATGTACTTGACCTTTGTGATTTATACTTTATTTTTAAACCATGATTATACCTGCTGTCTGGCCTTTTGAATTCCTTTCAGAAATCGTAAGGTTCTTGTTGTTGTTTCTTTGAGTCAAACGTTTCTCTGAAATGCCTAAATGCCCCACTAGGCTTTCCTACACTTTGTATTGAATTGGTGGCAGAAAAAAGACTCTTTTCTGTAATCCAGTTTATTTGTGACAGTAATGGAGGCTCTCAGTTGTCATTTCATGTGTTGATCATGCTTTTATTTTTTTCTTACTTGTACTGATGAGAACTGGAGAATTAATACTAAGTGTTGTCATCTGTAGGCATAAAACCTGCCACAAATGGAGATAAATGGGACTTTCATGCTTTTTCATTGAGCCATTATTACTGAAACAATTATCCTGAAAATGTAAGTCAAATGGATCTGAGCAATATAACAAGAGATTTAGTTTTAAAAAAAACAAAACAAAACAAAAACCCCACAGCATTCTGAAGAGTTAGAGGACTGTTGAATATAACAGATAATTTATAAACTATTATGGGATGTCATATAAAAATTGATGAAGATTTTTAAGTCTATGAATTTTGGTATGTCTCTGCAACTGCTGAATGATCTTGTCCTCAGAAAGTCCTGCATATAAGTTCTTTGTATCAGTACAGCTATATATGCCTTTTACATAAAATTCTGTAAGAGAGGTTAAGTAATCAAAAAGTTACTCAGAGAGGTTGCACAATCTTCAAATTTCAGCTGGAGTTGAGTTAAACTTGAGAAACCTGATCTGATTTTGGAGAAGGATCTCCTCTCTTCCAGAGGTTCTTGTCAGCCTGAATGGTTTTGTAATTCTAAGTCAGTAATAACATTGCGATGGTTGCTAAAAATACTTAGCTAGCATAGTTACTGTGAAGAGCAGAAATAGATGATGTAACATGGAGTTCTTGGAATCTGCAGTATATATTTACCTGGTATGCAAATCTTCTTCCTCTAAATGTAGTGGGATCACACAACATGAAATATTTTCCTTAATATTTTTCATGTTTTTGGTTTTGTTTGGGAAGAGTTTATCCCAAGTATTTTTCATCTTTTGATTTTGTTCTAGTGGTGTAATATTATTATTTCCTTGGCAACTTTTTATTTGTTGCAGCTTCTTATCTGCCTCTGTAGTTCTTTCTGATAGTCTTTTTACATATATACTCTGCTGAACAATAACCAGACCTTGAATTTATAAGTCACTCTCCCTGAAACACTTTCTCTGCCAAAGTTAGATTGTTTTGTGAGTCCCCCGTGTTTTTGGTAATTGTTACTTTTTCTTTTAATCCATAAAGAAAATGAACTCATGGGGATTGGTTGGTTAGTTTGTTTGTTTCCCACATGCAGAATGCTCTTCCACATCCTATTTAAAGATTGTTTGGTGTGAGAACTGAAAAAAAAAAAATCTCTCAGGAACAAGAAAATAAAGCAGAAGCAGCAACAAACCAGCATCAGAAGATGGGATTTATGGAAGTCTTATGCAGGACACAAAATGTACCCATTAAATGTCTAGTTTCAGAACTCTTACACTGAAGGAACTTCTCTTATCAAAATAAATTAATCTAGACTTTTTAATTAAAAACCCCAATTTTTTCACAGTTAATTTATGCTACCAGTTACAAGTAAATTGCAAACCCACTTTCTGCAAGGATAACTTGTCCTCTGAACTGGTTTACTAGAGATTTCTTTGTTAGGACAAAGGGTATTATAGTACCTCTGGATGTGCCATTTGTGTGACTAATACTAAATGCCATGCACAAGTTCCAGCTCCATTCTTTCTTGGAGAACAATAATGTACTGAATATAGTAATAAGAAAAAAATTCACCAGAATACTCTAAAATGTTCATTTATGCAGAAGTATTAAAGGACTTCCATCTATTCAATTTAACAAATGACTACTAGCAGGTTGTTTGCTATAGTAGTCTATGCTGATGCAGAAAAGAGATGCTTAATTAGAAACAAACAAACCAGCCCCAAACTAAAACAATCCTCCTTTTCCCACATTTTACTTTTGATAAAAACAAAACCAGAATTTGTTCTTCTACGAGTTTAGACTAGAAGAAAGATATAATGAGATATAGGTGATTATGGACTACTGCCATGACTTATTAAGTTTCCATTGATGTCTTTAGTCATGATGGTTTCTAAGAATACTTATTTATTTTTTTGAAAATAAAAAGCTGAAAGTGTAGTTCCAAAAGAAATTGTATCAAGACAAATTCCTATTAGATGAGGTATTATTGTTAGTGGCAAACACCGAAATGTAACAGTTGCACACTTTTGAGCAGAGAGATTTATCATTGCCTAGTTTGATTAATCAGAATGGTGAGTATGTGTACTTCATAATATACCACTCCTGAGTTGTCATAGAAAGAACAACTGGTCACTTCTGTCAGGTTCTAACCCTCACTAAGGAAGGAAAGAAGAAAAAAATAGAATAAATGTATTTTGAAACTCTATTACAGTTCATAATTGTTACCTATTTTTTAAATTAAAATAATTATTTCCAGAACGAAATCATAGATTGAAGACACAAGAAATAGTGTTATAGAATGGAGAATTCTTTTAGCACCTTTTAATGCAATGTAATGCACCTTTTTATGCAACTATAAACATTCACATAGGTATCTGAAATTAAAGCTAGAAAGAAAGTCTATCCTTACTTTGAGTTCATATTTATACATGAATTGTTCATATAGCTCAAATTTTTACCATGATGAAATCCATTTATATGTTATTTATTATGCATCTTGTTTCTTTATTTACAGGAATTAACCCTTCTTGCTTCAGGCAGACTAGATAAAATTCATTTTACCTTGAAAACAGGAGGGTAATGAATTGGAGAAATATACCAGATGTGTCAATTTCACAAGTTAAGACTATGAGTTATATGCTGTAATCATCCACTCCAGTGTATGATTAAGAAACATGTTGTTCGTTTATTAGAACTTACAGAGCATTCTAGAGATTACCGGTAAACAAGCTATAGTGCTTTGAGATAAGCACTATCTCTTCAGTCTAGTAAGGTCGGCAGTAGGAAACAACTCCTGCAGGAAATGGGGGTATAAAAGGAATGATAGGTACTTCAGAAAGTATGATAGAGGTAAAAAAACCTCTTTGTATAACTTAATTTTCTTGACTCTGTTTTTGCAAGGTGAAAAATTTCCAACAGTAATCTTACAGTAGTAGAAAGTATCAAAATTTGTACAAAATCTGGGTAAACTGGAAGCTAAAATAAGTAGCCATCCTTACAGATGAGTTTAAGTGATGACTGTTCAGAAGTATGATATATACATAAGTTAGGTATTTTATTTACTTAATTACTTTGTTTTAAAGTCTTGTGGTTTAAGATTGTGCCGGGAACATCATACAGAGTCATATAGTAGAAAATAGTCTCACAGATAAAAAAAGAATAGCAAAGATTATTTTCTGGGGAAAACAGGAATATTATTTCAATATGTATTAGTATGCAAATTCAGCCAAAACTTACCAAAATGAAATATCTTTAAAATTGCCTCAGGAATTTTTCAAATGACACCAGACTGGAGGAGTGGATGAGTGCCATTCAGAGGGACTTCAACATACTGGAGGAATGGGCCAAAAGAAACCTCATAAAGTTTACCAAGGAGATATGTCAAGTCATACACCTGGGGAAGAACAAGTCTACACCCCAATATACATTGGGGGCCACCCAGATGGAAAGTCACTTGGCAGAAAAGAACATTGGGCTCCTGGTGGACAACAAGTTGAACATGAGTCAGGAATGTGCTCCTGAGGCAAAAGAATCAAAAGATATGCTGGGCTGCATCAGGCAAAGTATTGCCATCAGATGAAGGGAGGTGATCCTTCCCCTTTATTCAGCACTGGTGAAGCCACACTTGGAGTGCTGTGCCCCATTCTGGGTTCCCCAATACAAGAGAGACGTGGACATACCAGAGAAAGACCAGCAAAGGGTGACAAGGATAATTAAGGGACTGGAGTAACTCTCAGATGAGGAAAGCCTGAGAGAGCTGGGAGAAAAGGCTCAGGGGGTATCTCATCAGTGTGTACGAATATGTGAAAAGAGGATGGAAAGAAGACAGAGCCAGGCTGTTTTCAGTGGTGCCCAGTGACAGGACAAGAGGCACACTAAAACACAAGAGTTTATCTCTTGTGTTTCCATGAAGAGACACTTTTTTATAAATGTGAATGTGACTAAGCACTGGCACAGTTTGCTGAGAGAGGTTCTGAATCTTTTCCTTGGAGACACTAAAAAGCTATCTGGAAACAGTTCCGGGCAGTCCTCTGCAGGTAACAATGCCTGAGCAGGGTTTCTTGAAGCAATTGACCTCTAAAGGGCCCTTACAACTTCAATCACTCTCTGATTCTGTGAAATTGTCCTTCATAATGCAGTTTATTTTATGTATTTTTCTATTTTCTTAGAATTTGCAGCAAGTCTAGCTGTTTTGGTGACATACAAAAGAGTTGTGGCAGGCTTACAGAGTAGGGTAGGAAAAAGTTAATTGTGCTTATCTGTAGAGTTAGGCCTGAACATGAATTTCAGTCTTCTTTTTTAAAACTTTGTCAACCAAATTGCAGTACTGTAGATTAAGTCATTATAACGTGAATTCAAGAATTCAAAAGAAGAAAAAAGTATAGACCTCTGAATGTTTGCAATTTACAGAAAACATGATTTAGACTCAGGCTCAGAATTACAACTGGCACAAATTATTTGGGATGTGTGTTCATAGTAAATTCCACTTCCCCATTCTTTAGTCACAAAGACCTTTTTACAGAGAATAAAGTCATTTACAACAGCATTTACTTCCAGTTAATGGCATACAGAACTTATGTGTTTAGCCACCTGTGACAAATAATTGAAAAAGGTAGCAATTGGCTTAACCCTATTCAACTTTCACTTTAAACTGTACTGTCACTAAACACTCCTCTCTTCAGACAAAACCAGTACATGCTGTTTTCTTTTTGCCTTTAATAGGTAGTTTATCATTATGGTCTCTATTGTTAAGATGCTTGAACATATGTCTCAAAGTACCTTAACAGATAACTTGGCACAGAAAAATGCTGTAGAAGTGCAAGGGATTGATTTTGTTGGTTATCTTCTCCCACCTATCTTCTTCTGACATGATGGCTGCCTTGATTAAAGCTGTCAGTTATCCATCCTAGTCATCTGCCATGTTTATATCCCTATTTCCAGCCTGGTAGCTACATTATGTACAAAATTTATTTGATCTATTTGGAATAATCATTCACATGCATGAGATTGACACACATGCCCTGAGCTGCAGTTGAAGCCTTCCTGTAAATTTTTGTTTGTAAGTCTCCTTTATCTTCTAGTTATCAGATATTTTAAAACAATTTGGCAACTGAATCTCCTAAAAATGACCCACTTATACCATTCTTACTTCTAACAAGTACCTCAGGAGCAGAATAACCAACAGAAAAAGCAAGGTAATAATTGTGCACCATCCTCTCTGTTTTTGTTGTACTCCTGGTACCCTATTACAGAAGAGGAGTGACCAACTATTACAACTCCATGCTGTAGTCAATGGAGGTACATCCTTGGAAACCAGTGACCCAAAAGTGTGTTATCTTTTTGCTAGGTAAATTCAGTGTCCTCCTTTAAGTGTGTTATCAGTACTGTTTTCAGTACAAGTCCAAAATGTAGCCCCACACCAGTTCTTAAGAAGAAAAATAACCCTGCCCCAGACATAATGTGGCAGATTTGACTGAGATTCCTTACAATGAGATCAAGATAGATGATTTCCATTCTTCATGCTCAGAACTTGAGCCTTGCTCTGTTTTGAACTTCTGTTCTTAAAGTATAAGCTACAGGGCCTTTAAGTTAACAAAAACATTCATGTAGGTGAAAGTTGAGAGTGTCTTTTTTAAATATATATATATA
>NW_008585018.1:0-9479 GCF_000691845.1 Merops nubicus
AGATCAATCAGCTGGTACATAATTGATGCCACCCCCAACGATCCCACAAAGGACATGACTCAGCCCACAACAGGTGGTACAAACAGTGAACTGAGGTTTCCCATAGTTGGCATGGGAAACAAACAAACCAGAGAGCTAAACATATAAGAAAAAGGTGCCCACATGGCAACTCTCAACCAAATCAGCCCGCGTTCACAAAGGTCTAAACAGACTGGGGCCCAGCTCCAGGGAGAGTCAGGTGTGTCTGCTCTGTGGAGTGCACTCCACAGATCTTCCTGGTTCAGGAAAGACCTGATCTGTTCGTACCCCCAGCGATCATTCATGGAATGTCCTTTTTGTATACAATACAGTCTGTGTATTGGTTCATCTTCCTGCTGGTGCTATCATTTTTGTTGGGCCTGGTCATTGGCAGAACAAGTACCAAAAGAATCAAAGTATGATGGAGATTACCCAGGTGGAAAACACTTTGGTAGAAAATGCCCTGGGAATCCTGGTGAACATCAAGTTGAATTTGAGGAAGCAACGTGCCCTTCCTGGAAAGGATGCTGATGGTGTCCTAGACTGCATTAGACAAGGTATTGCCAGTAGGTTTGAGAGGGGTGATCGTTCCCCTCTGCTTAGCACTGGTGAAGCCATGCCTAAGAAGTACTATGTCCAGTGCTGGGCTCCCCACTGCAAAAGAAACATGGACATACTGGAAAGAGTGAAAAAATAGGGAAAGGCCATGAAGGTGATTAAGGGACTGAGACATCTCTCCTATAAAGAAATGGAGCCAGGGTCTTTTCAGTGGGGTCCAGTGACAGGGTCCGAGGCAATGGGCAGACACTGAAACACAAGAGGTTCCCTCTGAAATACTTTTTTTGTACTTTGAGGGTGACCAAGCACTGGCACAGGCTGCGAAAAAAAGCAAACCGTGATTCCAGGCATCAGTCAAAGCCTTATCAAAGTGGTTTAAAACACATGAAACAGTAGCTTCTGATTCCCCATTGTAAAGCATGCTTTTTTGAAAATCTCAAAGCATTTTAGGAAGACCTTTAGTGCAGTAGTCAGTTACCAAAAAGACAATATGCTAGAACATTGAGTCCTTAAAATCATCTTTGTAGGTGAAGGTTATATAATGGATTTTCAGAGGTGAAATCAGTACATGTAGTTATAAGCCTATAGAAAAGCAAAAGATGTGTATTTTTCATGAGTTTTAGCTTTCACTTTATTTTCAGCATCTAACTGGAGAAAGCTGAGGCATAGGGATGGCAAATTCATATTCACATAAGGAAGCACCATGAGGGATGATCAAGTCTCATGAGAACATGTGTTATGGACCCACTTCTACACAAGGAAGAGTGAAAAGAAAAAAAGAGTCACTCAAGTTCACAGAATCATCATTATTTCCCCCCGAGTCCCTTATCAGAGAGTGCTATATCCACGTGAGATTGAAGCAGCCCCGCATTTCGGGTTTAAAGCAACACTGTTTCAAATCTGTTCACACACATGGACAATATTATTCCCAACCTGTTGTGTGCCCTTCTTGTATTTCTCAGCACTGAATTGTCACTCAGGACAATTCAGCTGTGTTGCCCAGACTGTCCTAAGGTTCACTATCATGTGTCTCTGGAAGAGAAGATATCAAGGGCTGCTTCTTTAGTCTATCATTTTTACAACTGGAAGAAGAGGGTGCCTTTCCTTCACTTTTTCCCTGTTGTAATTATTTCCTCTGTGGGACGGAGATGAGGTTACGAGGGTTGAGAAAAAGGGCATGCTTTGCAGGAATGGAACACTTCTATTTGTGCTTGGTTGGAAAATTGCCTCTTTCATTTTGGAAGACAGTTATAAAGCACAATAGCCCAGGGAATACTATATGAGAGGGTTCAAGTCTATTCTGTCACCAGCTAAACCACAAGGGCTGCAGAAAGAGTCGCAGCCTAAACAGAGAGGTTCCAGGGGGAATGGCAGTGGGACAAGGGTCTTTGGAGTTGGCAACTGATGTGAGGAACCAGAAAGGTGACCTGGTTACATATAATGAATACCTATGTTTCAAATTAAAACCTTATGATGCATACATAGAGTCTGAATAACAAGGAATGATAACTGAGTGTTACAGTTCTGCTAAAGAAAACTCATCTCACCTAAATTTGTACACAAAGAAATATAAGATCAATTTAAAATATATATTAATTGGTACTTAAAACCAGGCACTGAACGCTGAAATTAAGTTCCGTTCTCATCACACTGGACATCAACCGAGATAAAAGGAAAACCTAAACAGTGGTTCTTAATAATGGATCTGGCAAACCAAGCAAAGAAAACAGTTTCAGAACTGTGGCCTTTTGTTGGTTTGATGCTTTAACTTTTCAAACAACTGAACTGCAAATGTCAGTGTTTTCTCATTACACACTTGAAGGAAAAAGTCCCTATCAGTTTCTTCAAGTGAACAGTCGCCTGCACAAACATTGCATTTCAAAGTGTTCTTCAGACTTAAGAACAAATTAGCCCTTATTAACTGCCTTGCAATTTGTTTTTTAAAGCCTTTGAGCAAGATGGTTGGTTACTGTGACTATTCTGGCATTAATAGTATAATGCAACAGCTGTCATGTTTATATTATTTCTTTCAGCACACTAGATTAATATACTGATTTAATTCACAGACAATTTTAAAGGAAAACCAAAGTCAATACCACAAATACTATCCCCAAGTAATATTTAATATTTGGGACACATGAAGATGATACTCATTCCATAGATTTCATTAATGTGAAGTTGAATTATAATTAATTCCCTAACTGAAACAAGTAGTTGTTACTTTCTGTACTTTCATATTATTATTATGTAGAACTTACAAAATAATGGTTTTAACATACAAAGCCTTTTATCTTAAAAAATAAAATTTAACAAGACAGAAGAAATACAGAGTAAATCTTTTTGCTATAAAATACAGTCATGAATGTGATTATAGAATGGCACGTACTGTCACACACTGCCTGAGGTGCCTTAGTACCTTAGCCTTAGTGATGCCAAGGGCATGCTATTTGCAGCTCTGTAACCTGTCACCTATGCTGCTGTACAATTGTTTTACTAGAGCCTCTGTGGTTTTATTTTTCCTTTTGTTCCCACATTAATGTTCTCATGCTGTTCTCACGGGCTTGCACCTGCCAGCTATGGTAGTGTTTGTGGTATAGGGAGGATTGTTTGGAGAAAGTTCTCTACCCTTGTTTGTAGCTGGTCATTTGGTCAGGTACCCTCTCCTCCTGTTCACTTCATCCCCCTCTGTGTACTGCAGGGATATAGTATAACTGTTTCTAACAGCACAGTCATGTAGCCTCAGTGAAAAACATAAAAATAAGGATAAAAGCAGTGTTGTTAAATTTTAAAATCGGTGTATTTTGGCTCTAATAAATAATCAATAGGGAAACGTAAATAAATACTAGGGAGAATTAAATAAATAATAAGGACATGAAGGATGAGAAAGTAATGAGGAACAGACAGCACGAATTCACCAAGGGGAAGCCATCTTTGACTAACCCAGTACAAGAGAGACATAGACATACTGGAGAGAGTGCAGCAAAAGGCCATGAAGGTGATTAAGGGTTGGAGGCATCTCTCCTGAGAGGACAAGCTGAGAAATCTGGTACTACTCGGCCCAGAGAAGCTAGGCAGGTTGTAAAGAAGGCAGGATTTGAAGGTAGGATGTAAAGAAGATGGAGCCAGGCTCTTTTCAGTGGTGTCCAGTGATAGGGTCCGAGGCAATGGGCATAGACAGAAACACGAGAGGTTCCCACTGAAATAATTTTTTGTTCTGTGAGGGTGACCAAGCACTGGCACAGGCTGCCCAGAGAGGTTGTGAAGTCTCCACCCTTGGACATATTCAAAAACCTAGACATGATCCTGGGAAACTGGCTTTACGTGGTTTTGCGTGAGCAGTTGGTTGTTCCTCCAGAGTTCCCCTCCAACCTGAACCTTTCTCTGATCCTGTGACATAGTAGCAGAATCCCTGATAAAAATGCACTGTTTGCATGAGGCCACCTTTTTTTGGAAGATAAGATAATTTAATTACATTTGTGTGAATCATTCCAGGCAACCCAGCCTCATTAGTATCAGGCAGTCCTTGACTACTTCTACACCACAGTTCATTAAGATAACCTATATACTTGTCAGCTTCTGCAGTGAACATACACTAGAGAGGTTACTATCCATTTCTAGCCACCTTTTACCCCCACACTGCTGAATATGGGTAGTAGCTTCTGACACCGGTTCTGGACTTGCACATTCAGAACATGTTTAAGAATCACTTGTTAAGGATTCCAGTAAGAAGGGCACTCAGGCTCTGTCAAATATTGATTGAAATACTATTTATTTGACATAGCAGGAGAAGGAAAAAGGGAATAGCATAGATAATGTTAGATCCCTTCAAACAGTGGGAACCCTGAGTTCTGCAGTATTGGACAATACCCTTTTAGTCAGGGCATGGCATGCTGCGCAGATCCTTTCTGTGCTGAGGTTTGTCAGGATGGTCATCTTTAGAGGTTTTTAGGATTCTCTTATTGGTAAACAGCCCTAGTCATCATTTCTGCTGTGAAACAGAGGAATAATTTATGTAAACATGCTGCTTAGCTTCAAGATAAGAAGATACATGCAGGTGGCATAAAGGCGAGGGGCCAGGAGGATGCTGCAGACAGGTTTCCCTGTTACAGTTAATCAGCTAATTAATTTATCCAACAGTCAACTAACATGTGGAACCCATCCCAGGCCTGCATCTACTCAGGTCAGCTGTTATGAGGACCACTCACTTCTGGGTGTACAGTAGTGTTCTGGTAAGGACCACGATACCTTAGCTCAGCTGTTACTTTCTCCTATAGTACTGTGATCATCATTGCCAAACAGTAGCCAAACACTGTCAAACAAAGTCATGTGTTACAAAAAAAAGGAAGGCTGGCAAAAATTCCAGGAGGCCTCCACAGATGATCAAGGAACCCCCGGACACACTTAGATGCAAAAAGTTTAGAGAGTGGAAGCAAGGACAGGTAGCCCAGGGGGAATACAAAGAAGTTGTCTGAGCAGTCAGGGATCAGATTAGGAAAGCTAAAGCCCCAGTAGGATTAAAGCTGGCCAGGGACATCAAGGGTAACCAGAAAAGCTTTTACAGGTATGTAAGTGATAAAAAGAAGGCTAGGGAAAATGTGAGCCCCCTCCAGAAGGAAACGGGAGATTTGGTCACGAGGGATATGGAGAATACTGAGGTAGTCAATAGCTTCTTTGTCTCTGTCTTCACCAGCAAGGGCTCCAGCCACACTGTCCAAGTTGCAAAAGACAAAGGCAGGGACAGGGAAAAGGAGAAGGAAGATCTTCCCTGTGTAAGTGAAGATCAGGTTCAAGACCACCTGAAGAACCTGAAGGTATACAAGTCTATGGGACCTGAAGAGATCCATCCACAGGTCCTAAGTGGCTTTCCATCATATTTAAAAGGTCCTGGCAATCTGGTGAATTTCCTACTGACTGGTGAAGAGGAAACAAAAGCCCCATTTTCAAAAAGGGGAAAAAAAGAAGACCAGGGCAGTCGGTCTCACTTCTGTGCCTGGCAAGATCATGGAGCAGATCCCCCTGAAGACTCTGCTAAGGCACATGGAAAATGAGGAAATGATTGATGACAACCAGCATGACTTCACCAGGGGCAAAGCATGCCTGTCAAACTAGGCAGCCTTTTATGATGGAGTTACAGTGTTGGTGGATGAGGGAAGAGGAACTGACATCATCTTGTGCAAAGCATTCGGCAGTGCACAATATCCTGGTCTCTAAATTGAAGACGTGGATTTGATGGATGGGCCACTTGGTGTCTAAGGAATTGGATGGATGGTTGCATTCAAAGATTTGCAGTCAATGGCTTGATGCCCAAGTGGAGAGCAGTGATGGGTGGTGTTCCTCAGGGATCGGTACTGGGACTGGTGCTGTTTAACATCTTTTGTCAGTGACATGGATAGTGGGACTGAGTGCACCCTCAGCACTGACAAGTTTGCTGACAACATCAAGCTGTATGGTGCAGTCAAGATACTGGAGAGAAAGGATGCCATCTAGAGGGACTTGGACAGGCTTGAGAGGTGGGCCATGTTGTTAGGTGGGCAACCTTGTTAAGTTCAAGAAGGGCAAATGCAAGGTCTGGTACCTGGGTCAGGGCAATCCAAAGCATAAATACAGGCTAGGCAGAGTATGGATTAAGAGTAGTCCTGAGGAGAAAGACTTGGGGGTGCTGGTTGATGAAAAGTTCAACATGAGCCATCAGTGCATGAGAACATTCCACAAAGCCAACCATATCCTGGGCTGCATCAAAAGAATTGTGGCCAGGAGTTTGAGAGAGGCGATTCTCCCCCTGTACTCCACTCTTGTGAGACCCCCACCTGAGTACTGTGTCCTGGTACTGCGACCTCTGTAGCCCCAAACACAAGAAGGACACAGACCTGTTGGAGTAGGTGCAGAGGAGGGCCAGAAAGATGATCAGAGGGCTGGAACACCTCTCCTACAAGGACAGGCTGAGAGAGCTGGAATTGTTCAGCCTGGAGAAGAGAAGGCTCTAAAGACACCTCATTGCAGCTAGTATCTGAAGTATCTGAATGGGTCCTACAACAAAGCTGGGGAGGGACTTTTTTTCAAGGGCTTGTAGTGATAGCACGAGGGGTAATGGGGTAAATTGAAAAGGGTAGATTTAGGCTGGATGTGAAGTTCATCACCATGAGGGTGGAGCATCTTTCCCAGAGAAGTTGTGGATGTTCCATCACTGGAGCATCACCATCACGGCCAGGCTGGATGGGGCTTTGAGCAGCCTGATCTAGTGAGAGGTGTCCCTGGTCACAGCAGGAGGGCTGAACCCAGATGCTCTTTAAAGTCCCTTCCAACTCTAACCATTCTGTGATTTTATAAACAATAAGTTAATGCCAAGAATTAGTCACAGAGCAACAAATATGACTATTTGCAGTGGTGTGGGATGTATCAAAAAGATGGATAAAGGGTAGATTTGGGTCAAAGGCTAAACTAACTCTGAGCAATGGCTGAGGATGCTGCATTCCTAAGATTTCTAGTCCTCCATCTGGCTCATCTTGACTTCTTCCATACGGAAAACAATGTGAAAATGTTTGAGGAGCTATCATCTTTCTAGACTGGACATTTCAAAAGTGTTCACTTGTCCATTATTTGAGGCATAGTCCCAGCTTTCTGTACATCCTGAGATGTGATCTAATTAGAGATTATTCATGAGCTGTAAGAAGGTGAACATTACATGACTAAATCTTATCAATCTGTCCAGGCAAACTTTCTACTTCCTACATTTTTATGTCAGAAGGGAGTGTATATGATTAAGAATTTAAATACAGAAGTGTTCAACAATGCCACAGCACTGGTCTGCACATTATATCAACTACCACAGAGAGCACCTATTGTGTTTGTGGCACAATTAAACAAAGGAATTAGTGTAAATTATCCTCCCACATCAAGGAAGGAGCACTGGGGTTAATAAGATAGAAAAATGTAAGAAATCTATCCAAATTAAAAGCATTCTATAATTAGAATCTTTCCTGCTGCATTATTCATTATAAAATAATTAATGGGGAAGAAATGCAGATTTCTCTAGATGAAAAAAATATTTTCATTCATTCTATATCCATATTAATTATATGATTTATGAATTAGTTAATAATCTGTTACTTATCATAGCAGTCATGACATTATGCCATGGCCCTGAGGGCACCACTAGCCCTGAGTATTCCTGCCCAGCTGCTCCCTGTGGCTCCTCATAGACTGCCTACAGCCCAGTTTCAGCCTTCTGGGAAATCCCTCAATCCTGCTCACAGCCCAGTCTCTGAGCACAAAACATCTAGTGGTTGAGTAGTACCCCAAATTCAGCTGCTCTGACTCGCATCCTTTCTTTCTGCAGCGCATGAAGCCTCCAGTGTTGCACTTAAAAGAGAATTTTTTAGTGCATCTATTTAGCTTAATGTAGTCTCCAACTGCTTTTGTATCTAGGTTTCTCTGAGTTATGCTGTCATCAGCTATATCACAGCATTACTGTGCAGCTGGCAGACCACTGTAATGATGTTCTGCAGTGACTTCTACGTTAATGTTTGCTCTTCTCAGCACTGCCACTTCTGTGTCTCCTTCCCCTCATTTTTGTTATAGACAGCCATGCACACAGATGGCCTCCACCAGATGAGAGAAGGGGAAAGGCAGCTGGAATATTGGTGGAAAAATTCTCAGTCTAAGTTGTGTTAACAGTGGTGTGGGGATTTCTGAAGCTATACTCAGTAAGTGGAAAGAAGGCCTCTGCATTTCCCCCTAGAGTCTGTGAAATTCAGAGGAACAGCAAGAACCATCTGACTGTTTAGACTGCATTGCCTGCATAACAGCATAAGAGTCCAGTTCAGCTAGTTTGCAGAAATTTTAATGTCTCTTTTTGGGTAGGGAGTCTCTAATTTGGACCTTGGAGTTTGCTACCACTGCAGAATTAAAATATGCAGAAGCAGCTCTGACTCTGATTAACACCTGTTAAGATTATCTGATCTAGTAAGGTTTGGGAATGTAGGATATTCCTCCTCCCACATCTGCTAGGCCACCTGTATTAGTCTCCAGTTCCTCTTAGTCCAAGTCAATAGCCAGTCTCTCCAATAGCAAGGCTGAACATGTATTGCTGATAAGCATCTTACTCTGCTTGTAATACATACATATCTGGCCACATAGGTAGCACAGCTTCACTTACAGAGTATTCATATGAACACAGGTAGCACCAGTGGTCTCACCCTTCTACACTCTCTGGATGAGCAGGATGAAGGTCCATTAATGAGTTTCACTAGTGTACCTCCACCCTGCTCAGCTGGAATATATGTGTGTAAATACATATAGATACAGATATATGAAAAAAAAACAAACACCAAACCTATATATGAGCACATTTCTGTGTGTGTATGCTTGTATGTATGTAAAATATAGATCCCTTCACGAGCTAGGCTTAGGCATCTGGTTTGCACGATGGCTGAATCTAGATCCCAGTCTCCCCAGTGGCTGGGACCAGAGGGACACACAAGCCCCATTTCATTTACTGATACAGACTGTCTCAACCTGCCACACCCACACAGACATGAGCACTCCCACCCACACCCGTAGGTGATTGGGACTCCTGATCCCCAACAGCAAGCCCCTCCCGCATGGCCTCACCCTCAGAGACACGCCTGGAGCCCGAGTCGCCTCATCTACTCACCAGCTCGTCCGGCTTCACCCTGCAGCCCTTGCACACCTCACTGACCCACGGTCACACACGTCCTCTGGACCCATGGTCTTCTTGTGATTTAGGCCCAGCCGGCAGCCGAGCACTGTGCAGCGTCGCACTCATGTCCCCCTACCCCCTCAGTGCGCTGCTGTGGTGGTTCAGCCGCAGCTGGGATCCGGGCCGCTCGATCACCCCCCACCCCCCGCACCGGAGCGAGAAAAGGGGGAAAAATACAGACCCC
>NW_008585019.1:0-697 GCF_000691845.1 Merops nubicus
CAAGGTCCTGCACCTGAGTCAAGGCAACCCCCAAAACTAACAGAGGCTTGGGGTGAGAGGAGATAGAGAAACTCTGTGAAGAAGGGATTGGGAGCGCTACAGGTTTCAAACCTGCATATGAGACCTCAGTGTGCACTCACAGCCCAGCAGGCAATTGCGTCATGGACTGCACCCAAAGAAGTCTCTGTCCCTCTGCTCTTCGCTGGTGAGAGCTCCCCTTGAATCCTCCCTCCAGTTCTGGAGCCCCCAGCAAAAGTAGGATGTAGGCACATTGGAGCGAGTCCAGAGGAGAGCCACTAAAATGATCAAGGGATTGGAGCACCTCTCATATGAAGACAGGCTGAGGGAGCTGGGGCTGGTCAGGCTGGACGGGACCTTATGGTGACCTTCCAGTGGCTGGAGGGGGCCTCCTTGAAGGCAGGGGAAGGTCTATTCAAAAGGGTTTGTAGGGATAGGACAAGGTGGAATGGTTTTAAACTAGGAAAGGATAGATTGAGACTTGATATTGGAAAAAAATTCTTTTGTATAATA
Source organism: Merops nubicus (assembly GCF_000691845.1). Classification (NCBI taxonomy): domain Eukaryota; kingdom Metazoa; phylum Chordata; class Aves; order Coraciiformes; family Meropidae; genus Merops; species Merops nubicus. Next base: position 532 of record NW_008585019.1, read on the forward strand.
CAAGAGTTAAGGATCATTGGAATGAGCAGCCCAGAGAGGAAGTGGAGGCCCCAACCCGGTAGTTATTCAAAGTCAGGCTTGAAAGGGCCGTGGGCGACCTGACCTAGGTAGAGGTCTCCCTGCTTGTCTGGGGAGGTTGTTCCAGATGTATCTCTGGAGGTCCCTT
>NW_008585020.1:0-42428 GCF_000691845.1 Merops nubicus
CGCCGTCCCGGGCCGCCCCGCGAGAGTCTCCACACTGCAGCCGGCAGCTCGGTCCTGCGCCTGGCAGGACAGGCCCAGTACTTTGCTACAAAAATGTTGAGGCGTTAAAGAGAGGTTCGTACTTAACACGTCATCTCTTAAATCCTGAAGGTATGCTTCAGTGACACCACCTCTAAAGAGAGGTCCTGATGCAGAGGAGCCTTTTTTGGGTCCACTGCCAGAACATGACTGTGCAAAGCTGCTTGCAGATGAGCAAAGCAAGGAGAAAATGAAGCAAATAATTGGGTCAGAATTATAATTATAGTAAATGTTTTGAAGGTGCTTCAGCTGTTTTTTTTGTAGCTTCCATTTTGCTGTGTGCTGTGGGCCACCCTGAGCTACAGGACTGCTAGAGAGTGGACTGAGAGACCCTTCTAGAGAAGGAAGCCCAGGCACCAGAGGGAATCATGGTAGTGATTCAGGAGATGGCACTTTTCCCACTTTGCTGGCTTGTTATCTGGGCTTGAAGGCACTGAAGCAGCAGGAGTTCCTGTTTTTTTTCCTGCACTGCATAATTATATATGAAGGATATTTAACATTTCTCTGTTGGCACTCTGGGTGTCTGTTACTATTGACAAATTCAGGTATCAGTGAAATGCTGGAGCATTTAGTGCAGTAGTGCAGGCGTGGCTAGAAGTCTGTGTGTCAGATGACATGAAGATTTGCAGTCTTCCTTCTTACAGTTATATTAAAGTTGTGTTTGTACTCAGAATTTTAAAAGATAGTTCTAGTACCCTAATGCCCTTCTAAGCTCAAACTCAGAAGTAGGACTCAGTAGCTTCATCGCTGATTTTTTTTTTTTTTATGGTTCCTTAACCACAATGCATTTCTTCATTGGTTCTAAATTGGTGATGTTACGGGCAGCTGGTGAGCAGTTTCACTGGTCCTACCATTGGTCACATTGCAGGAGAAATGAGAGGATTTATATCTCTTGCCCTTCTGTAAGCTGTTCTAAAGTTTAATGATTCCTACAAATAATTTGCATTGTAGTTTGATTTGCACCTTAAAGGAAAGTCCCTTTTAAAAGGAGACAGTTCTGACAAAAGGCAATTTGAAACTGCTGACTGTGTTTGCTGTCTCCTAGTGTTTAATTCCATTTGATAACTCCTGTGTCATAGTGTGACAAAGGCAGAAATGAACTCCACCACGTATACACTGTAGACATAAAGTTGCATCTGCATGCCTTTAGTGAAAGCTTCATTCTGACTCAGAAGATTCCTTTAAGTTGCATGAGTATTTTAAATTGTGCTGGACATGCTGCTTTCTATTTATAGGCTGGTTATTCTAATACTCCAATAAAAGGAACTGTAGTTATTCTTTATCCTTAAATGAATAACAGAAACTGTAATCTCCATAATACAGCTTTTTGCTTGAATACTGACAGCTGGTCTCACAAAGAGACTGCGCCTGTAATTGCATAAGCAGCATTAGGTGGGGGACCAGAGACCACGTCCTTCAGGTTAAGTTTCTCTTTCTCTTCTGGAAAGTGGAATAACTTTCTCAGGAGAAGGAGAATAAGCTAGAACACACATGGCACTCAGGCTTTCAAGAAGGGAACTGTGGTTCCCAGTCTTCTCAGAGGGGGTGAGGAAGGAGGGTTTGGACCAGAGTGTCACACCTGCTGGGTGTTATCCCGTGGCCTCGCACATCTTAGGCATCCTGTGGTCATCAGCTCCCTTCTGAATGAAAACTGCAGTTCCATTTTGTGCTGAGCTAGCAGCCTGACTTTATGTGAGCCTGCTGTATCAGGCCATCCAGGGGACGTGAGTGAGGAAAGCAAAATTGGAACTGTCAAATTGCATTTCTTTAAAACAACATATGCACACATGTATTTCTGGGAAGAACTGAGTGCCCAGTCTCAGAAAACCCTGGTGTCAGTCTGACGTCACAGGCACATGGTTGTGCAGTAACAGCCCCAGCCTGTAGTTAAGATACTGGGGCTTTTCTTCTGTGAAGGTTTGTGCATTTCTACAAAGTTATTTCAAACATGAATCTGAAATACTTTTGTGTGGTAATTTTTCAAATAGATGTATGGTAGGAAAAGCCAGGGATATGCTGTTGCATAAAGAAATGGAAAATTCTAGTTCGGTACTGGGAGGGGCACTTTTTTAGTAGTGGAGAACCTGTAAGTGAAAAAAATATAGAATCATATTGCTAGATGGAATGGCAGAAACAGTGTAAATAAACCAGAGGTGTTGCCTGAATGGACGTTGGCCTGTGTAGTGGGCTTAGTAACACTCATCTCCAGAATGCCTCTCCAGCCTCTCTGAGAGCTTTCTTGGGTAACTGCATATGTACTAATGTGATGTTTTGAGAAGCCTGAACATCTGTTGAAATACACCGAGGTGCTTACGTTGTGAGGTGGCTAGTGTATCTGGAGAAAAAATGCCCCTCCCCTGGATGTAACATGGATGCTGGCTTCCTTCTTTTGCAGCCTCTCTGTTGCCAGCTGATCCTGGACGCTGCCTCTTTCTCTTCCTCCACAGGAGGTCCAGGAAAGAAGCAAGCTGGCATTGAGGAGCAGAAGGCAGTGAGGGAGAGTTCCCGAACATAAATCTTAGTTCTTTGCCTCATCACCTCTGTTGTAAAAACTTGCCTTGGTCAGTTAGTGAGAGGTCTTACATTTTATACCTCTCTGGACCAGTACTGGCTGATTAACAGTGTCTGAAATTATTTGGATTAATTAACATTGTTGCAGTGGCACCCCAAAGAATTTGTAAATCCTTTTGTTTGATTTCAGCGGGGGAAAACTATAGTTGCTTTAGCTGAGGGATCATTTTTCATTCAAGTCAGAACCAGGCATGACAGTGGCTCCAGCACCGGACTGAACTTGATGAGTGTTCTAAAATGGTTGGTCCTCAGTTAATATCAGAGTCTTATTTTCTTAGGAGCTGGTGTAGTTATGAAGTAAAATCTGTTGTTCTGATGATTTCAAAGGACTCCAGGAGAAGCCAGGGGACTGTATTTTGAAGTTCTCATTTAGCAATACAGTCTGAAGAGTGGTAGGTCAGGAGACAAGGCTGCACCATGTCAGGTAGATGAAATCAAGGTCAGCAGATTCACAGATGGGAACGTTATCTGGTCCCAAGCACAGGGTTTACACAGACTTCTCCGTTAGCTGGGAGCTTCCTCCATTGTCTGCTTTCAAGGAATATTTCTGAGAAGGGAAGCAGGTGGTCTGTGTGCCCATGTCCTCAGTGACAGCGCTGACTGCAGCGGTGGCTTCAGAGCTCGCACGCGCTGACTGAGCAGCCAGTGCACTGTAGATAGCCTCTGGTTTCCAGCCAGCATACCTGTATGTTCCAGTTATGCACTGTAGCAAAGCTAATATTCATGCAAGTACAGAAGGCCCTTCTTTCCCTCCATGGAGCCCTGGTTTAGTGCTCTGTTTCTTATGTAACCACTGACTTTCAGAAGAGTGACAAGGTCTTACCTACTTTTGAGACATTTACTTGTCTTTTAAATTTGGCGGCAGTTGGTCAAGATTGTTGAATATTAGGAACCTGATCATGCAAACACATACATTCATTTGAAAAACTAAACATATTATTACCACCAAAAGAAATGAGGTTAACTTGAACAAGTACTTTAGGCTACGTGGCACAGATATGACTCATGTGGCATTTCTGTTTCTTTTCAGGTGGTGCCAAGGAATAAGCCAAGAAAAAACTTTTTGTGTTCTAGCATGGCAAATGAAGAAGATGATCCAATTATACAAGAGGTAACAGTGTGTTGTGGCAGTAGTGATTATATATCAGGCATTATTATTTTTTTAATTATTATTATTATAGTTCCTACCTAGTGCTCTTATATTGTTATCAGTGTCAGTAGTTATTTCATAACCAATAAGTTGCATGGGCCAGGTATATGGCTCATGGTACCTCTTTTGCCAAAATAGTCGTGTCCCTGTTGACAGATTCAGATCATGTTTTTCACCCTTCGTAATCTTCTCATGTCAGAAGAGGAACACGGGTGGGGAACTTCTACTGCCACGTGTTTCCAGTGACTCTATTGCATGTCTCTGAGAGCTGCAAAAGATTGGAATTACTTTGATGAGTTAACACCTGTTAAATATGCACCTAAAATGTTTTATGACTTCTGCTAAAAGAAGCAGTTGTGCTCTGATTCTGGAATTCTTTGAAGGACAGCTATGTCCCAAAGAGTAGTGAGTGTGTCCTATTCACTTCATGTCTGAATTTACACACCAGAAGTACAAGGAAGGGCAAGCCCATAAGAAGGAGAAAAGCCATGAGAAAAGGAGTGGGAATTGTCAGGAGTATATCTCAAGGTATCTAAAATGGCAGCTTCTGTATGTGATAATTATGAAACATCTGTGGATTTTTGGTGCTGGTGGCAAAGCTGATACTGAATTGGATTTGAGGTGTGGGTGTCTCTTGTATAACTTAGATTTTTAGGACAAAATACTAATAATAAAGTTACCTTTCAGTCATACTGCCAAAGAGAGAACTTCCTCCTCTTTCTATAATTGTGATAACAGATTCACTTCAGCCCCTCCAGAAAAAAAAATTTCCACTTGAATTTCAGATTTGCTTGGCAAGTTTCCTTAGAGAGGAAAACCACAGCTAGAGCCACTGTCTGCTGCCTCGTTATAGTGGGGGTTTTGTTTGCTTTTGAAAAAGGCCAACTGCAGGATTTCATGTCAAGAAAGAGGAGACCTTTGACAAGAGAGTCATGAATGTGTTTTATGTTAGTTTGTCATGAACAGCTAAAATTGTCAGTAATTGAGTTCTAGGGATTGTACTTTTATCTGAGGCTCCATCAATTACAGCTGGCATCTGGTGAAAGTTGTTTGTTTTGCTTTTTAGATTGATGTGTTCCTGGCCAGAAGTCTACTGGAGAAGTTGTACCTGTTTCAGGTATTTCAGTCAACTTCTTGCAGTCATCATTTTTTAAAATAAATTCAAAGAGCAGTAACTTTCCTTACTGCTTCAGCCTGCCAAGATCTTGGATATAGGCAAGCTTGTTTGAGTCTCAGTCAGTTGAAATATTTAGTACTAAATCATTGCCAAGAAAGGAATGGTCATTTATGGCACAGCCTTGTCATTAAATCACTCTCTTTAACCTCCCTAAGGGAGTGCTTTTAGTAGATGATGTCTTTTTATCGTGGTTTGAATAAATCTAGTCTCTTAGCCATCTTCTGTCATCACTGATTTCTGCCATCTTTACTAAAACATTTCTTTAGGACTGGCTCTATTTAAAATGTCACCAGTATTCATGAATCAGTGTAAGTCATCAGAGGAGCCCCCTCATGTTGTGGAGATAAAACTAAATGGTGACTGAAGGTGGAAATATGTTAGGAAGGTAGAAGTCTATTTTTTGTTCTGCCACTGAATTTCTCTAATGATTTTATCCTTGTGACATGCTTTTCCCATCTGCAAAATGTGAAGCCTTTTGAGGCTGTTGGGTAAAATGTTCATTATAAACCAGTGATGCCCACTGGCAAGCCCACTGCCTCTCGTACAGATCTGCCAGGGGAGGTTTAGGTTAGACTTTAGGAAAAACTTCTACACCAAAAGAGTTACCAAGGACTGGAGCAGGCTTCCCAGGGAAGTAGTTGAATCCCTGGATGTATTTAAAATCTGTCTAGACAGGGTGCTCATGGAGATGGTGTAGAAGTGGCTGTGTTGGAGATAGATAATGATCGGATTCGATGATCTTAAAGGTCCTTTCCCACCATAGCAATTGTGTGATTCTGTGTTGTTTTCCAGTATCCTATTCGTCCAGCTTCCATGACATACGACGATGTTACACATTTGTCAGCGAAGATAAAGCCAAAGCAGCAAAAGGTTGGTCATCTTTTGAGTCCAGTCTGTAAAAGCTGTAAGTTGTGAAGAGTGTGCTTAAGAAAAGCTCATTGTGCTTTTAGGCACTTCAAGCTGTTATAAGTACACAGCTACTATAAAGAGAGAAATTAAAGTAATGATGGGAAAGCCACTCTTTTAGTATAAAATAGAGTCATTCAGGGAAATCTAGCTACTAATGCTAATTCAGTCTGTAGGTGCTTGTGCTAATACAGCTTGATTTAAAAGGTCTTTACAATACTGAGAAAAGGGTTGAGGTTTGGAGGCATGCTTTGTCTTTCAGTGTCATCTCAGATCTTGATTTCTCTCTTACCTGGATGTGAATCATCATCAGTCCTTTTGAAATCAGTGGGGTTATATAGTTACTGGGAGCACAGACAGAACCAGAATGATTGCACTTGTTTGCACATGTATCCCCTAACTGGCTATGATTTTTAAATGCCTTATTGAAAAAACACAGAAATGGATGTCTGTGATACTAGGATTTTGTTCTGGGAAATGGTTAAGGAGAGTGCTCGTGTGAACTTTGTAGTTAGGATGCAAGTTGTATTCAGGAAGCCCTCTGTTAAATTTAGCAAATTCACATTGTAAGCTATGTGCAGACCTGCAGATCTGCCATCTCATCCAGAGACTTGTGACAGGTTCAGTTTACAAGAAGTGTAAAGGGGAGGAAAAAATGAGGCAATAGGTGTGATAAACGAGTTGGTAAGGGCTTTGGCTGTCCCTGAGGAAGAATATATACTGTATTGTTGCAGTGTATAAAGAGAAATGCTATGCAGGAAAACACTTACTTTTGAACATTTGTCTCAAGTTTAAAGTTCAAGGAGGGGAATAGTTTTCTTTGCAACTAAAAGCTTAGAGTTTGTTTCTGTGCTTTGACCAGTGTAAATCAGAAATAACTGTAACATCAGTGGTAAGTGCTGCAGTCTCAAACTTACCAGAATTAAGGCCTTTGCCTATGAAAAGGACAAAGTTACTTCTTACTGCTTGGTACCTAGACTAGAAGGAAACATACCTTAAGTCTGAGAGAATCTGAATGAATCCTCAGTGATGGAGAGGCTTGGAGGGTATTGCTTGTGCATGTGGTATGTACTGTTAAGTAAGCTAGACTGATAAGGTAGGAGAAAGTATCCAACAAAGTGAAGGTGTGTTTCAGGGCTGCCTAAGGAACTCTTGTTTATCTTGCTCCTGTTTATTTACATGGGACTTTATTTATGTCTAGCTTATTGTTAAAATGTCCCCATCCTCCAAAACCTCATCTATATGCCCAACTTTATGCATTAGACTTACCCTGGGGATTTGAGTGAAGCTGCTTATGTATTTAAATTTGCTGTAGACCTGTGGAAGTGTTAGCGAGTATGGGATTGAGTGGTAATTGATGTGTTTGGGGCTCTGCCATAGTAATTAGCTGTCTTTCCTTTCTCGTTATTTAGGTTGAACTTGAAATGGCCATTGATACCTTGAACCCTAACTACTGCCGCAGCAAGGGAGAACAGATTGCTCTCAATGTAGATGGCACGTGCACAGATGAGACCAGTACCTATTCCTCGTAGGTGTCCTCTTTGCTTTCATTTCCTTTTCAGGGTGAGCATAGATACATGTATGTCCACCAGGGCTTCAGGGAAAGGTGAAAAAAAGTGGTTGTATGGTCTCAGGGTGTGCTTTGGAGACTTCTGTAGTGAGTGTTCTTGGAAGTAAACTGCTTTTTTTGCTGTGCTTCATGAATTCTGAATTGTGAACAGAAAGATGAGTGTGTTTGCTGCAGTTTTTGATACTGAATTTTGAGAATCAGTGATTTCAGACCTTTAACATCTGCATACCATACTGTGTGGATAATACAATCTCACAGCATTTGTCTGTCTGCAGGAAGCTGATGGACAAGCAAACTTTCTGCTCTTCACAAGCTGCCAGTAATGTTTCTCGCTATGCAGCTGCTGTTTATAAAAAAGGTAAGCTTCTTTTGCCTACCCTCACATGAGAGAAACTCATTTCAGGGTTAAAGTAAGATGTGTTTGTTCTTTTTTTTTTTTTTTTGGCCTAGTTTTCCTTAAAGAAGCCTGTGTCTTCATTAAAGACACACTGATGTGTCATTAAAGAAAGGAAAATTTTTCCTTAGTAATGTCCTCAGAGCCCTTGAGAAGGTCTAGCAAAACTGTAAATATTATATAAGAACACTGGGTTTGTAGATGCCTCCAGGATCTTAACAGTTTGTGGCAGCCTCAATACACATTTGTAGCATAAATTTATCATTGTTTTTTATAATGCTATCTCCATCTAACTGTGTCTGTCTCATTTTCCTGTTTAACACTTTTTGCTCCCCCGTTGTCTTCTAATGCCATCACAAAGTTTTGATCTGATCGTGAGATAAAAATAAGTAGATTGTCATCAGTGATTGTCCCAGGAGACTCCTGAACTGTAGGTCGGGTCTGAGCCAGAATGTGTCTCTTTCCAAGGTGTAGTTTTAACACAAAGGAAAGTAATAGAATAGGTCTCGGTCTTTTATACTGCTTTGAAATCGTGAGCAGTGGATCAATTTTTCACTTCAATTCTTTTTTACATTTTACTGTATTAAATATTTATGTTCAACTGAAGCTGTGCCTTTACAGAAAAAGGGAGATAATGAAAAGTGTTGTCTCTGTGCTGTGGGGGGAAAAAAACCAAAAACACACAAACCCAAAAACCCGCAATTTTAACCAATGTTAATTTTATTTTTCAGGTGAACTTCACCTGACTCCACTACATGGAATTCTTCAGCTGAGGCCAAGCTTCACCTACCTGGACAAGGCTGATGCAAAACACCGAGAAAGAGAAGCTGCTAATGAAGGTAAATGTTCCATGAGCTGCATTTTCTTTTGTGAGGTGACTTTACAAGTTCCCTCTATAATTCTACTGATAAGAGTAATTCTGTACTGAAGGTGTTTATTATAAGAAGATACTGATTCTCAGGCATTTTTTAGATCCTTTTGCTGATCTTATTTCAGTGTAGCTGCCTAAATACTTTTGTGTGTACAGTGTAGGGGATGGACAGAGGGACAGGAGGTGGTGGGTTGTGTCAAAAGGCAGCAGTAGGGAGTGTGTCACCACTGCCACTGAAAAGTTGCACTGCAAAGCCCATGGGAGCAGTTCTCTCCTATCATAGGAGCAGTGTGGTGCTGTCATACATTCATAATTTGGCAAGCTGAGATTGAACCCATGGTTTGGTAGTTCCTAGTACCACTTTCTTCCTGCATGGGCCCCCAAACAGTAACAGATTAGCTTTGGCTCTTTTACTACAGTGGTGTATTTATTCTGTTCTGTTTTTTCGCAGGTGGTGATTCATCCCAGGATGAAGCTGAAGATGATGTTAAGCAAATTACTGTATGTCCAAATTTCCTTTTTATCATTGTTCAGGGAGCAGTTCACATGAAACAGTTCACAGAAAACATGACAGTTCAAACCCAAATAAAAGGACAGGAAAGCTCAGATAATCCTTGTAACCCTGGGCCTGGGAGAGGGGAGGCAAGATGGACTTGCCCAAGTTGCACAAGCATAAGGATGACACTGACAGCAAAGGATAATTCATTTGAGCTAGGGCCCCTAACTTCTGTTACTTGTGTACCAAATAAATAACACAGGTGTGTTGTTTCAAGGGGTTTGAGGCTGTATTTAATGATGCCCAAATATTCTAGGTACGATTCTCCCGCCCTGAGACCGAACAAGCTCGTCAACGACGTGTTCAGTCTTATGAATTTCTGCAGAAGAGACAAGCAGAAGAACACTGGGTTCATTTACATTATTATGGCTTGAAGGTAAGTATACACTGGCTGCTTAGAGGGGGTACCTCAGCCTGATCTAGAACTGTTTTGATATCTGAGTCCATGAGAGTCAAGGAATCATCAAAAGCTAATGAAGAAAAGTGCAGGGTCTGTTCAAGCTTACAGACCTAGTGTTTTGCACCCCCTCTGCTTTGGGGCCTCCATGCTGGAAGAGGTTTAAAACTGAGAGGTGGGCAAACATCAAAGAGGAGTCTTGAGTACCAGAATCACTCAGGTCTTGGATTATGGACTGGACTTTGGGATCTCAGTTAGCTGAGTGTCAGAAATCCCGTTTGTCTGACCCACGTGCATTTCTGTCAGGAGACTCCAAAGCCATAGCAGCAGAAATGTTCCAATGGTAGGACCAGTGAAACTGCTCACCAGCTGCCCATAACATCATCAATTTAGAACCAATGAAGAAATGCATTGTGGTTAAGGAACCATAAAAAAAAAAATCAGTGATGAAGCTACTGAGTCCTGCTTCTGAGTTTGAGCTTAGAAGGGCATTAGGGTACTAGAACTATCTTTTAAAATTCTGAGTACAAACACAACTTTAATATAACTGTAAGAAGGAAGACTGCAAATCTTCATGTCATCTGACACACAGACTTCTAGCCAAGCCTGCACTAAATGCTCCAGCATTTCACTGATACCTGAATTTGTCAATAGTAACAGACACCCAGAGTGCCAACAGAGAAATGTTAAATTTGAGCATTGTTCAAGAAAGTGAAAGCAGAACGTCAGTTAGTGAGGTGGAACGCTTGGGTGGTGCAGTAATGACAGGGTGGTCACAGTTTGGAATGAGGAGTCCAGCTCTCAGGCATTTTGTGTGCTTTCAGCATGTGGTAGTGACTCTTGGTTTCTTCCCTGTCTCCAGGATAGCCGTTCTGAACACGAGCGCCAGTATTTATTTAGTCAAGGTCACGGCCTTGCTGAAAACACAGAGTTAATTAAATCTCCCAGGTAATGGTTTGATGGTTTCCTACAGAAATTGCAGTAATTTCTTGGGGTCATTTTCAGAGTAATAAGCAGGTATATTCTTTAAAAGTCTGCTTTTGGTAATTCTATCAATGATAAAAATTCTGTTGTTGAAAAAGTACAGAAACTATCCTTCAATTATGCAGGTTGTTTTCTTTCCCTGTACCCTGAGACTAAAACTAATAGTTTTCACTTGGGATTGTAAACTCTTGTATGTTATCACAACCCTGCATTACTGGTACTGCAAATAATCTAAAGGAAAAGCAGAACAAAAGGTCCTCTGGTTAAAATAAATTAAAGCTCTGAAGCCAGTAGTTAACAAATTGTCCCACTGTTAGCAAATTTTATAAAACTTTCTTTTGTGATCCATGAGAGACACCTTTTGTTTGGTGGAGCGTGCAGCCACACAGGAATCTTGCTATGATGCAGGCAGGACTAGAGCTTCGCTGGAGTCTCGTACGACCACGGCCCAAGTAACTGGGAACTGTCAGACCCTGGTTAATGCTGTGGGTGTATTTTTCTTACTGTTTAACATCTCAGTGGAACAATGCCAGGTGTTCTGAGGAGTCTTTTGGATCTGATTCCTCACAGATACTGGTAATTTTGTGGGTGGAAGAGACTTGTTGCTGGCCTGATTCTCTGTCTGCAGGACTTCACATGACCCCTCTTACTGCTCTGTCAGAGCACCTGTGTGTAATGCATTTACTCTTGCAGTTCTTCTGTTTGGACACCTCTTCTGTAAAGAGGAGCTGGGATTCTGACTCCTACTTATTTCATACCTTCTTGTTGAGCAGTTGAATCCCAATAGCTTTTACTAGTACTGGATTTACAGAGGAAGATGGGAGAGCTCTCTTTTCAGGATAGTGTTTGGTTTGTAGATTCAGACAAGTGGGATTGCTCTAAGGAAGAAATAACTTTACTTAAACCTGGAAGTCCCAAGACAAACATTTTAAGGATGTGTTTTCTTTTCTCCTAGTGAATATTTAATGATGCTGATGCCTCCAAGCATAGAAGAAGAGAAGTAAGTGTTTGTACAGGATGTTCAAAGTCTGTATTTGTTGGATGCTCTTTTTCATGGGCTGCAAATCTGCTTGTTTATCTGCAGTGACAAACCAGTGGCACCAAGCAACGTGCTTTCTATGTCCCAGCTGAGAACTTTACCTCTTGCTGATCAGATTAAGATCCTGATGAAGAATGGTTTGTAGCTTTTGTAATACATTTGCACTTTACGTTGTGACTTCCAGTTGCCTCAGATAAGGTATCTTTCCTAGTAGTCCCAGTTCTCTTGCCCCATTAAGCAATCTCTCTGTCTCTCTGATTCTGTGAAGAAACCAGATCCTGAGCCTTTCTTTACCAAGACCTGCTGTGCATAGAAGAGCAGTAACATCAGATCTGTCTGCACACCTGTATGTTTGCAGTCAATACTCTTTAATTTCTAGTCATGATAGTTTTCTGCATACATCTGTTTCAGCAGGCACCTGCTTGAGTGTGGGGTCTGAGCATGAATCATAAGTTGAAGGTCAATGCAACAAGCTGTGCTTCTGGCATTTTCTGGGAAATTTACTGTAATATGTAATAAGTGTCATCTATTTTTTCAGAGTTACTGTGTGATGAGAGCAAATCCTGAGGACTTTGCCTCAGGAACTTCCTGGTTTTGTCAGTAGTATCTCTGTTTCCAAATATTGCCAAAGGCTTAGATACACATTTTAAAAAAAAAAAAAAAAAATCAGTGCATTTATTTGGGACCAGTTAAGATAATCAACTTTGGTGCAACACTAACAGGTATTTTTAGTACGGATGGGGTCTGTAGTGCTGGAGGTGGGGGACTTTAGCAGAACTTAGTGGGTTTTTGTTTTTTTTTTTTTCCTAAGATACAATTTTGACACTAAACTTCAGCATAAATAATAGTGTCCTAGATTTATAAATCTGTCTGCGTCACGTGCATTGAAGAAATTCTTCCTCTGGTGTGTGTTTCTCCTTTCAGTGAAGGTCATGCCGTTTGCAAACCTGATGAGTTTGCTGGGCTCGGGGACCGACTCCACGGCTGTTCTCCGCTGCATACAGCAGGTGGCAATGCTGGTCCAGGGGAACTGGGTTGTGAAGAGGTATGGCTGGGCTTTGTTACTGGGATGTGGTTTTGTGCTTTAAGGAAAGGATCAGAACAATAGATTTTATATATTCATCTTCCTCGTGTCCCAGAATAGCCATGTTCTTAACTCAGTACTGTAAAATCTTGATTTAATGTTTGGTGCCTTTTAGTGCTATCACCTCTTTAAAATTCAAAGGGTTTATGTTAAAGGATAATACCTTAGTACCTACCTTAGCTAAAACTATGGCTGAGCAGTGATGTAATCTGTATTTGCATTTGAGTTATGTCAGGGTTATGATGTTGTCTTCACTCATGTTTCTTTGTGAGAGGACTGTCCGGAGTTCTTCCAGAGATTGGTGTTAAAGATAAACACAGAAAATGAAACCAGTGTCAACTGTAGTGTTTCTTAGCTAAATACAGTCAAAGGTCTTTGTGCAGTCACCTTGCTGTTTGTCAGTGGATGCTGCTCTTACCAACCAAAGGCTACCCTCTACAAGGCATTACTCGCTTAGTAAGTCAAGCATGGGGTACTGAGTGTACCAGATGAAATGGGTTCTGCATCACCCACCTGTTTATTAGATAAAGGATCCCACTGGTAATTGAAGTCTAAAGTGCAGTATTTTTTTTTTCCCTGGGTGGAGCACTGCATGCAGAGAACTACAGCCTCTGGAACAGCTCTGTGTTAAGATGAGTGGCAGCAGCTACCAGTCCAAGCCTGTTAGCAGGATGTTTCAGCTGCTGTGATACAGGCCTGTATTAGCATCACTCCTGTATTAGTGTTCAGTTTTTAGAGCAACCCTTGTTGTCCCTGCAGCCATTCCAGAAAGAAGGAGGTTTAAAGGTGGTACCTTAGCATTCAGATTGGTTTTATGTTGGCGCCGATTCTTTGCTACTCGTCCAAGAGGCTGTGTATGTGTCTAGTAGATGTGGCATGTTTGGGATGGTTTGGCACAGAGCAGCACGTGCACCTATCAGACCTTTAAATGCAGAGGGGACCGATTTCTTTGTCCTGGGTAGGGTCAAGATCATGAAACCTGGGTTGTCTTGAGGCTTTGGAGAGCGTGCCAACAAGTGTCATCCAGTCAGTCTTGCAAGCATTCAGGGACACGGGGTTGTAGTGTGGGTCTCAAGGCTGTTCGGTTTGAGCAGGACACTTTGTAGTATTGCTCTCTTAAACCCTTGGTTGATGGGAAGGAATTTAAAACTCTTACACCCAGACATCAGCTTTTTGGCTAAGTGCTGCCTTCAAGGCTGTGTACCTGATTAGTCTGAGCATTTCCTAGCATCGTTCTGGTCTTGTTTACACCAATCCAAGGGAGGACAGGCTTTGCAGGAACAAAGCAGGTCTTATACCTGTGTTTCACACATCTGCTAGCCACAAGGCTGTGCTTTGCTGCTGTAAGCCTTTTTGCACTAGTGTAATTGCAGTGGTGTAATTACACCAATGTTAATTCCTTTAATGAAAACCATGCTTTGGATAAAGGTATAATTTAACTGCAGAACAGGGAGGACATGAAATGCATTTTTTCTGAAGTACCTCACAACTAATCCATCTTCCTTTTTAATGAACAGCGATGTCCTCTACCCAAAAGATACTTCTAGTCCACATAGTGGAGTCCCTGCAGAAGTGCTCTGTAGAGGGAGAGACTTTGTTGTAAGTATAAAAGTTTTTATTGCTTTTAAAGGAAAATTCAAGTGAAGTTTGCCTGAGAGGTCACGGCATTGCAAAACTCTGTTGCTCTACTGCAATAAGGTCTTTCCTTCAAAGAAATTATTTGACCTTCAATCCTGAAGGTGTTCTTACAAGTCTGTTATGGGAGTGTTGCTGTAGATTGACCTGGTGGCTGGCTGGCAGGTTCAGATCATCTGTCATTAACAGCATTCATCCTATTCCTAGTACGTCATGGAGCTACTGTTACATAGCCCCCACAATTCAGGGCTTACAGAAAAGCCAGGGCTGGATAATAAAGCGCTTGTTTCTCCAGATATACTTCTGTGGGCTCAGGACTGTGAGATCTCAGGAGGGCAGCATGGGTAAGCCTTGTGCTCCCTGAGCATGCACTGTTGATCTTTAAAAAGGACTTTATTCCCCAGGGCTACTAATCAGTGAAAGGACTTTGTTCCCAGGCACCTTTTGTGAGCGGTAGTTGCACATGGAAGTTGAAATGAGTACAGGTCTTATAAACACACACGTAACCACAGCAAAAAGAACAACCTCTGCATGGTGTTTATTTTTGTTAACCATGGAAAGAATTAAGTTCCTAAGTGGTTCCTAAGTTCGTATTCAGTTTATGGCTTCTACCCCATTAAAGAGATGCTGATGAGTGCATTGCTTTTTTTTTTTTTTTCAGGTACTCTTGACTGTTCCCCTTGTTTACAAAGTTTGTTTATGAGATCTGTCTCTGAATAGGAGCGTGCTGTGCAAGAGACTTTAAGGGTATTACAGTACTAGTGTAAGATAAAACTGATGGTGATTGAAACTGACTTTGTGTCTTGATGTCTTCCCAAGACACTGCCATATGGAGACCTGGATTCAGGTGTGACCCAGTGACATAAGTCTTAAGGACACAGCAGATTAGGTGACAGGAAGAAATCAGAGGTCGTACACAAGACAGTGTTGTGCCCAAGTCCTCATGTGTCCTGCTTGCCTGTGCTCAGCAGCTGCCTCTCGGGATGTTAGACTTCAGGAGCTGCTCTAAAAAAACTTAGCTTTTCCATGAGCTGGGGCCACGTATGTGAGTGACAGGCCATCTTCACGTAGCTGTAAGTGACTGTGATGTGCATTGGAGAAGGAACAGGCACTTTCTGTGGGGCTGTGTGCTGCAGAAGGGCAACAGTCATCAGCCTCTACAGGCCTCTACATCAGGAGAAGTGGATGAAGAGTTTTAGGTTGATAATTAGGTATGTGAGAACCTGAGCTTCAGGTGTGACTTCTGGAGTCCCAGCATCACTGCAGATGGAAGCTAAATCGATACTGAGTTCAAGAGACTTCTCATAGCTTTGGTAGAATATGAATATTTTGATTGTGTGTTCATGGCCATTTGAGGCCAAAAAGTGTTTTCCCCCTTCCTGGCCAAGAATCACGTTCTTGAAAGGAATGGGGATTCCATTTTTCTGGTGACAGGGGTCATTACTACAACTTCAGGAAAGCAGCTGCTGAATACAGTTAATAGGTTTTTCTCCTTTGTTCCCTTCCCAGATGTGGAAATTCACGCAGGACCGCTGGGTTGTGAGGAAAGAAGTGGCAACAGTTACAAAAGTGAGTGCATTGTGGGCTTTTTTTTACCTTCCTAAATCAGACTTTGATGCAAAGTGTTGGGCGTTGTCTGGAGGTCGGCAGTGGATGCTACTGCAAGCCTTTTCTCAGGGTCACAGTGTCTGCATCACTGCCAGCTTGCAGTGTTGCTCACCAGGCATGCCCTCACTTTGGAACAGATACAGATCACACTCTTTTTAGAAACATGTCGAGCAGCCCCCACAGTTAACCTCAAACCTATAGGATATGGCTGGCCTTGTAGCTGAGCCACTGGAATGCTGCTTGTCCTCTCATCTGTTTCAGTGGAAAGCCAGACAGAATTTGAATTAAGCTGACTGATCGTGCTCCAAAGCAGAGGAGTGCTTGTGCAGTCTACACTAGCTACTCTGCTTTGGGGGTGTTACAAAAGAGCAGCTCTTCTGGTGACGTTCACAAATTGTCAGTATTGAGTAAAAGCTTTAAAGCAACTCAGGCACCTGAATATTTTGTTAAAACTGGCAAATTACTAGGAAACATTAAGTAAAGAGGACAAAAAAAATTTAATTAAAATGATAAAACACAAGTCAGTTTATGCACAAACTATGTGGTTTTGGAATGTAAGATCCAGTGCTGCTTAAAAGCCATGCATGTGTAGGTGCAGTGTCTGACCTACAGCTCTAAAATAAGATTAACATTTGAGATTGTTCTTCTCTTCATAATAGTCTTTTCATCTCTGTTTGGAAACTCCCTTTTCTTCACAAAACATGCCACAAGCTATTTGGCTCTCAGGTGATTAGTCACCACTGCTTTCTGAAGTCCTCTGCTTTTAATGTATGAAAGTGTTGGTGCTGCAGAGTGAGATGAGCATCTCTGACTTAGCTGGGTGTGTCCTTTTGAAGGTGCCCCATATATACCAAATCAGCCCAGCTCTTCTGTCTCATGGAGCAATGCCTGTTGCTGCGTGGCTGCGTATATCCTGTGTAAATTGACTTCCATATTATTTATGCTTTTTCTTTTAGCTTTGCCCAGAAGATGTGAAAGACTTCCTAGAACACATGTCTGTGGCAAGAATAAACAAAGGTTGGGAGTTCATGCTCCCTTATGATGAAGACTTTGTTAAGAAGCATCCAGATATAGTTCAGAGGCAACATATGCTGTGGATGGGCATTCAGGCCAAGTAAATGACTTGCTTTGTTTTGGGGAATAAGCTAAAAATGGAGAACTACCTAGTACAGAGTTTCTGTAGATACTGATAGATGATTTGATCTGTATGGCCTTGAAGGTTTCCCCCTTCAGTCAGAGGCAGCGGCGTGGTGGGGAGTGTCACTACAGCATTCAAGTCATTCCTGTTCCTTGGCTCCCTGGAGAACTGTAGTGTTCTAGCTGATGGCTAAAGCTGGTGTGACTGCCTGCAGGCCTAACAACTGAGACTGTCCCGGTGTATTTTGTCTCTGTCTTTCAGATTAGAAAAGGTCTATAATCTCTTAAAGGAGCATTTGACACCAAAGAAACAAGAGGCACAATCAGGTAAATGGAATTGTGCTTGGATCATCTTGGAGCACATGCATCCCTCGGTATTCCTGGGTGATGTTTTGGAGTTCCTCTCTGGTTTTGAATGTGATGGGGACTGGTCTTGTTTTGTTGAATATATTTCCTTTCTTGCAATTTCTTCTGGATTATTTATGACAGATCTTGGTCTGTATTAACATTGCTGATGTTGGGGTGACACAGGCTTCCATGCAGCAGAGGAGGGGAGGATTCCTTCGCACTGGGGACTTGCTATTTGATAGTGTAAAATCAGCTGGTTCTGTTACCTATTTTTTCCTTTAAGGCAGCTTGTGTGGTGTAAGGGTATAAGCAACTCCTCAAGAGAGGACAAGGCCAGTGCACAAGTCATTTTCACCTCTCAGTTTGCAAGCTAATATACAGAAGGTGATTCTCTTAATTCCCCTGATTTGCACTGGGCTCTCTGTGGTGTAGTTGAGGGCTGAGCAATTAATGAAGAGTGTCTTTGGCAGGGGGCTGTAAGGAGGTGTGAAGCTGTCTGGTTTTGACACCCTTCTCCACCATGGATGCCAGTGAGAATATTAAAGTAGCTGCTCCGTAATTCTACAAGCTTATGAAAACGTGAGATTCCAGAGAGTTTTAACTAGGTATTTGGCTCATTGCCAGACACTGCAGCCAATGAAGAGTATAAGCAGAGCTGACAAATGAGCATATGAATCCATTTCAATACCCTGTGTCTGATCTGCTTGGAAGGATTAGGTGTTGGGTTATTTGGAGGGGATTAGCAAGCCTAACAGCAGAGGAGATAACAGCATGCCTTCTTTTACCTTAAACACAGCACTCCTTCCTTTGACACTAAGACTGGATTCCTCTGCTGCCAACACACTCCTTCCTTTCACCTTTGGATAGCAGGGTGTGGAAAGGACAGGGGAAGAGGTGCAGGTTTGCATGGGAAAGGACTCCCTCCTGTCTTTCTCCCTGTCACTGAGTAAAAATACTAAGAAGAGGGTCTCAGACTTTCATACTATGCAGCTCATGCTAAAAGGGTATTCAGGTTCATGGTTAACCCCTTCTCTCTCCTAACTGTACCTGTAGGACTTCCTTGTACTGGCTCTGGCAGTTGCCACCAGCCACTAGATTTTCTTAAAAAAAAATGAATTTGGGGTCAAAGAAGTGTTTGTGTCCCAAGTAGTGATGAATAAACAGTCTATATTCTGGTTCCCTGACTTGTGGAAAAGGCCCTAGAGATTGAGCAAGTGCACTTTGTCTTTGCCTCAGGTTCCTTGTCTGGAACACCCTTGCTCAAGCATCTGGGTTACAACAGTCAACATGTTTATCTTTAAAAAAAAGAAACACAACTCCCGCACCCCCCAAAAAAACCCACCCAAAAGCCCCAGAACAAAAGCAAAATCAACAAACTGGATTTATGCCTTAGATTTCATAAGCAGATGGTGTTTTTTGCTTTCATTTCTTGATAAGCCCTTCAAGAAACATTCTGTAAGACTGGAGCCCTGGTTGTGGTGAGATTTTATGGTATCTTGTGTTTCTTACTAGCTCATCCATTGCTGGTTTCTGGGGAGCAAAGGGTCAACATGGCTAAAGCAAAAGTCAAGCAGAACTATGGGCAGCTGGAGAAGGAGTTCCAGAAGCAAAAGGCAGAGCTGAAATCCAATGACACCTCAGCCAAGATGGATGTTTCCAATATCTGCATTAAAGAGGAGCCTGTGAGCGATGAGGAGCCGATGGATACCTCGGTTTTTGAGGGCATGAACAATGGCATTGTCAACGGCATCCATGCAGAGGAGGACTCCACAGACTCTTTGAATGGCCACTTGCCTGGAGGCTGCATTGACCGGGTAGCCCAAGAACTGAAGGCATTTGTGTCCTCAACATTTAAGAAACAATTTGTACTCACCCTGAGTGAGCTTAAACGGTTATTTAACCTTCACTTAGCCAGTCTGCCTCCAGGACATACGTTGTTTAGTGGCATTTCAGACAAAATGTTACAGGACATGGTGTTGGATACTGGCTGCAGACAGATTTTGGTGCCTGTAAGTATGTTTTTCCCTTGATGTACTTTGGGGAAGAGGGACTGGGGAGGCAGTTAAGCATCTGAGCTGTGACAGTGTCTCTGTTATGTGCTGGTGGATGAGAAGAACAGATGTACTCGGAGAAACTGTCCAGTATTACCTGTGTTGAAGCTGCTGGAGGTGTTTCTAGTGTCCTCCTGGCAGGCTCTGCACTTTGCTTTCTTTGCTCTGTGGAATGCTGCAGAGCTTAGTTGCCTTTGGGGCTCAGTTCCCACATCCAAGCTGTTGGGCTGCAGTGACTCCCTGTTCCAAGTTTTTCCTGTTAAAATGGTCTGAGGCAGCCCCAGAGTGTCATCAGCTCTCCCAGAGTTGCACAAGCTCCTTCTCGCAGGGACAGGGACACAGCTGGGGGAGGAAAGGTGGCATTGTTGGCCTGGGAGCAGCAAGGCACGCCCAGAAGAGCCCTCTGGGAAGCAATAAACTGTATGTGCAGCAGGCTTCTTTGGTCAGTCCTTTTCCTCCTAGACTGTGCAGAGGTGTCTTTGTTTCTTTGTCTTTGTGGAAATGACACGTGATTGCGTGAGACAGAACAGGTTTGTGTGACAGTACATTGCTTAGGAAAGGAAAAGGAATTTGGCATTGTGGGAAAGAGCCTGAAAGGAAATTAATTTTGCAGGACATCTGGCAGCATTAGTTTGGGTTGCAACCAGAAAGAGCTTGGGAGTCAGCTGCCTTTGGGGAGGGAGGAAAAGAGCCATGTGAACCGCGCAAGAGAGCAGGAGGCAGGCAGGCTGTGCAGAGAGCCTGGAGCATGGGAGATGAGCTGAGCTGAAGAGGGAGGGTTGCTGCAGGGGGGCAGAACTAATGTGTTCACTCACGTGCAAAGTACATGTTGTGGCACCTGGGAGCCAAGTAGCAGACTTGAAATGCCACGAGGGAGACCACTGATTTCAGTGCTTTCTGCTTTTTCTCCTGACAGCTTCCAAGTCCTGGGGTAGTGTTTGCCTGGCACTACCTCTTAGTGCTGGCTGAGCTCTCCTTTGCACACTGTGTAAAGTGTGTGTTTGCCGTGCTGATGGTCATTGCTGCTCTGTTATTTGGGACTGGGATTTATTTGCTTTGGAGATTTTGGAAGTTATTCCATCCACTCTTTGCTTAAAAGCTGTGAGCAGAGAAAGTGGGATAGTTTCTTTTATCAAAAAAAAAAACCAAAATCCCTTTGAAGAGAGGTGGTTGGGAACTTCCTTCTGCCTGGAAAACCTTGTCATGGAAGACCTGCAGAGGTGCAGAAGTGGTTGCTGGAACGTCTCTTGGTGGAGGTCTGCTGTGAAGTTGTAGTTCTGCTAACCTGGAACTTAGTGCAAAACTTGAGTTCTTGAACAGGAACCTGTGTAAACCTGTGCTGTTACCAGCAATGCAAATCATTGCCCCCAAGTCTCCCCCTGATGCTCTGTGCAGATGGCAGAAGTGCTGGGGCTGGCTTTACTCTTTGCATGGGCTCATACACTTTGGAATTTCTTGATGGTTCCCCTGGACAATTTTGTCAGAAGCTGACGAGGGTGCCTGAGCTCAGGGAAAGCCTGGAGGGCTGTTCAGCATGGGTTTTCATAGTTGCTCATTACTTTTCTGTAATTGAAAGTGCTTTGGTGATAAAAATCAATGATCTGAAGTAATTAAAATGATGTTCTGTGGGGGGTGAAGACACTCTTGGCTTGCATGCTGCCCTGTTATGTAAAAACGTGTTGCTGAAAATGGCAATTGAATCCTTACCAGGGGACTGCAGGATTTATTGCAGAGCCAACTGCACCCAGGGTATGAGATAAGCAGTGTTTGTGGGGAGCCGGGGGAGACGCCACCGGTGAGGCCACGGGGACACCTGCAGGGTGCTGTGCTGGCCCCTGCTCTGCAGCATCCTCACGTGAAGAAATCTATCCAGCAGGTGCTGGACAGATACCCCCACGAGCAGGGCACTGAGCAGGGCACTGCTGCTGTCGGGGAGGGCGAGCAGAGGTGTCCTCAGGAGGTGTCCTCGGCAGGCGCTGGCACTGTGCCTGTGTCCCCAGCCTGTGGGAAGCGTCCGTGCAGGGATCGGGGTCCTGAGGGTCTGCACCCGTTTCCTGCAGACTGGCGGGGGTCTGTGGCGGCGGCTGGCTCCTGCCACCTCCTTTCCCGTGGTCTGTGGGGTGGCGAGGTTCTGCCCAAATCTGGAGGATGTTTTTGAGGCATCAGGAGATGATGTAACCGCTGCCGGCATCCTGCCTGGCCAGGGCAGCAGGAGAGGCACGCAGCCTGTGCGCACACGGAGCCCTCTGGGCCGGTGCCGACGCCAGGCTCCTGCTGAGGTAAGCTCAACAGTTTGCCTCTGGGATTCGTCCGTCTGATAATTTTTTTTTCTGGCAGCCTCAGCCCCTTTCAGTCTGGTTTAGGTATAATGTGAGGCTGCCTGGCAGTGGCTATTTTTAGAGTGTGCTCAGGGCTTGAGCGAGACACCTCCCAAAGCCAAGGGATCCTCCCCGGGAGTTTCCCTTGTAACGTGGCAGCCCTGGGGGCAGCAGTTCATGTCCTCTGGGGTATTAGAGCAGTAAGGGATACAGGCAGATATTTTAAAGAAGGATTTTAAGGCAGTGGGCAGCTGTTTCAAGGTGAGGCTGGAGAGATTAAGGTAGTGAACATAAAATGGCTAAAGGGAGAGAGGATGGCAAGACAGTGAAGCTGTTTGGAGAGAGCAGCGTGTGTCTGGAGCCGCTGGTGGCTTAGCCTGTGCACAGGCTGCATGACATCAGAGAGGGAGCAGGGTGCTGGTGGCTGTTTGCTACAGTCTGCAGAGTGAGGCTGCATGGGAGGAGGAGATGCTGTGGGGTTTTCTTGCTAAATAAGTATTATGTTAGTTTGGAAGCTGTTTCCTCACAGAGTGGCCAGATAAACACAGCTGCATTTCAGAGGTGTGGCTGAGGCAGGGGGAGTTCACCCACTGGGTCTACATTGAGTGACTTTCTCAGAGTAAAGCAGCTTGTGGCTGGGTGCTCCTGGTGTCCTGCATTTTGCCTTTTTTCCTGCAGCTGTTTTCTGGAGGGAAGCTGAACTACTTGATTTTACCTGTGCTGAAGGCATACAAGGGATATTATGCCTCAGAAATGAGCATCTTCATGAGAAGAAAATTATGTCCAGTGTTGCAACTTGTAATTAAACCTGAATCCTGGCTCTGAAGCAAGTGCAGAAGTTTGTTATATTCCAGCCACTTGGACCAACATGAGAAGCCAAAGCTGCTAATCCCACCAGGCAGCTCCCGCTGGGCAAAACTCTTCCCCTTTGCATCAGAGGCAAAGTGTGGAGGGAAAGGCTGATGTTTCACTCTGCAATGCACGAGTCTTCTGGTGGTGTGAGGGAGGCTGGGAAGAAAGGGTTTGTACCAGTCACCAGGACTGAGAGATACTGGCACAATCGGAAGTGGCTTGTTAGCTTTTCATAGGTGATTGATTTAGGTCGGCTGGGCAGTTCGCAAGGAATAAATTGTTCGTGACAGACAGGAAGAGACTTGTCAGGAGTGAAGGCATATTCCAGCATTTCTCATTAGTCCATGCTCCAAGGGGAAAAGCTAAGGCAAATAAATGATTTTTTAAAAATTTTTTAGGAGTTTGGGGCATAGAGGGGAGGCAGTGATGTTCTCTCCTGTGTGCAGGGGTGAGAGGCCTCTGCCTCAGAAAAAAGCATGTATTTCTCTAGCTTGGCACATGGAAAATAACCACAAACAGAACCACTTCATTTTTGGAACCTGAAATGAGCAATTGTCTAGTTCACTGTCCATCAGCGTTCATTCTTCTGGAGTCCTGTACTCTGCCTAAAACACAGATGACAAATACATTAGAAGCACAGTGCTTGTCAGTAACACTGTCTTGGGATTAGTGAAGCAGATAAATACAGGTTAGAGTCTGAATCTCTAAAACCTCCCACTGTAAATATAAAAACCTCCAGAAAGACCCTTCAATGTGCTCAGTCCTCTTAGTTGAATACTGTTTTGGATGGTCTGGAAGGCATTGCTGCTGACAGGAAAAATCTAGACATCTTGTCATGAAATACCAGCTGAGGTCCAGGCCCTGGGATTGTTCTGGTATGTGGTGACCCTCCACCAGTGGGAGTCTGTGCCCATGCAAAATTCCCAGGATCCCAGTATGCCCAGCAGTTCTCTTTTAAAGTTCTGAACTGGTTGGCAGTGTGCCGGGCAGGGCCTGTGGCAGTGGGGTGGATCTGCCCCAGCGTGAGCAGAAGCCCCGGTCAGTCACGGCTCGGGCAGCGCAAGGCGCACCCCGCGGTGCTGTGGTGCTCCTCCCGTTCCCTAGGCCACAGTTAGTCCCGTGTGGCTTTGGAGTCCGCGTGCTGCAGGATCTCCCAGCAGGACGCTGTTGGGGGAGGTGATGTTTCGGGTGAAGCTGGCAGGCCTGTGAGAAGGCGTCTGCCCCGTGGCTGCGGGACAGGCCCTGCCTGAGCGGGCACAGGGGCTGCCAGAGCCCTTCGGGTGCGGGCGGGAGAGCAGCTTACGTTGTTTCAGCCGTTCTCATTACATGGCAATGACATTTTTGATTCACTAATAGGTGTCCAGGGATACTAGATCATAGAATCATTAAGCAGAACTCATTAAAGAGATGGTTATTTTTAACAGCCTCTTGTTCTCAGTTTCCTCCACAGACTGCTGCTTCACCAGATGAACTAAAGGTCTATGCACTTTGGGAAGCCGGTGACACTTACGATCAGGTAAAGATAAAAATCAGTGATGTTCCAAAATATATGTTTATTGAGTATTTGGCATTGTTGGAATTGGTGTTTCTGGAAGTGGTCCAGCAGGTAGTTTTCCTCTTTCAGTTGCAATACCAGCCTATTAACAGTGGAGAGGAAGCTCTTAGCTTGCAGGGGGATCATTGCTGTGTCAAGACAAGGTGGTGTGGGCAGAAACGACGTAATGTGTTGGTAATACACGTCAGTAACTAGCTCTGTGGAATACAAATAATTTTGAGCCTGTGAGGAGAAAAGATTCTTGGGTGCAGGTTGTACACCAGGATCTAGTCCATTTTGGGTTTTTTTTGATCGTAATGCCACATTAACCGGAGGTGAAATGACGTCGTTACCTGATGTACTTGTATATACTTAGAATAGGAAATTATTAAAGCATATGTGAGCATCTCCTGAGTTTTAATTGCTGTCACAGTAAACAAAGTGAAAGGGAAGGCACCTAACAAAATGCAGATGGGCAGTGTAACTCCTGCGTCCATGACCTAAATAAATTTTTATTGGAAAGAATCAAGTAGTATCCACCCTCCTGGCTGGAGTGGATTACATGAACTCCTGTGGAAGCATTTGAGAGAGAGAAGTATGGTGCAGCCCCTTCTTCAGCATGTTCATGTACCATTGGAGATGCCCCAGTTCAAAGGACAGGTAACTGGAGATCTGGGCACGGGGGGACAGTTCCCTGTAGAGCTGTCAGGCGAGAGCACTGCTTGAGAGCAGAGATATAGGGGACAGGTTCAGGATTATGAAGCAAGAATCTTCTAATGTAGTTCAGCTTTGTACAGACTAAGGCACATGCAGTTTTGATATATAGAAAGATAGGAATAATTTTTCTTCTTCTTGTATTTATGATACATTATCTTTTAAAGCATCGCCAAGTTTTGCTTGAAATCTTTTCAAAAAATTATCGAGTGCGCAGGAATGTCATCCAGAATCAGCTGAGTCAAGAGTGTGGAGAAGATCTAAACAAGCAGGAGGTGGATAGGGTGTTAAAGGTAAGTGTCTGTTCTGTTATGGGTTTGATCCACTTAATACATGAATTTTTAATGCTTTGTTTAAGCAAAGAATCGTATTTTGCCTTGGATTGACAAATCATAAGGATGACAGAACAACAGTCAGAATGTGGACGAAGCCTGTTTTTCAGCCTGTTTTTTTTAAACATAGACTTGTCTCATTCTACCTTCTTCCCCTCCAAGGAGTAGTGATTTTGACTCACGAGTTATTTTGTATTATTGCAACAAAACTTTGTCATCTTGGACCAGCAGAGAACAGTGCATAGTAAATGTGATACTTGAGAGTTATTTTTAAATAATTGGGAGCTACACATGGAGGTGGGAGGGTTCTGCGGTGTTCTGAGTTTACCAGCAGGACTGCTGTTGGTTAATGCTGAAGAGCACAAGTGCCACATACTCAGAAGGAAATTAATTTCATTCTGTAGCAGGATGTGCAGCAGCATATGGAGCAAAAGCCCAGCCAAAATAAGCAAGCAAAGCAGCAGTTAACACATTTCCTTGTGAATGTTTATTCAAATCCTTTCATCTCTGTCTTTGAAGGTGCACCATTTACTTGCTAAAGCTATGGAAGGTATAAAGTAGGGACCACACAGGCCATGATTGGCAAGCTTTGAAAGCATTGCAGGATGGCTCAGTGAAAGTTGCAAAATAATGTAATGCTCCAGTCATTGTTGCTGGGCTTGTGCTCACTGTCCCTCACTTCAGTAAAATAAGTGCTTAAGTACTTAATTACATGGGGATCTGAAAATGGAGTAACAGTGTATTTGAAGAATTACAGATCTGTTGCTGTGATAATAAGCAAGCTGGTCTTGCTTGAAAGAACCTGGTTGTCTTGGAACTAAAATAAGCTCAGAAATTTCCACAAGCTAGACAGTATTTCATGCAGCTCACCTGTGCTTGGAGATTTGTCCAGCAACTGGAGGAGCTGAAATGCCAGCTTTCCTGGAACAGGTAGAGAATGTACTGGCATTAGTTTTTCATGATGTTGTTGCTATTTAACAGATAACCTATTTTGAGGAAAAAACACCTTCCCCAAAAAACTGGGTACTGTAAGTCACTAAGTTGTGTCATGTCAGGCTGCTTTGCCTTGAATACATTTGTTATGGAAGCATGTGAAATTACCTTTGTTTCTGAACAAAATTGAGAAGTATGATTTAATGAAAGAGGAAGATTCTCTGACTTCTTTAAGCCATAAGAGACTAGATTCCTCTTTGAATGAAATTGGATTTGTTGACTCCTATTTCCCCATCTGCGTGTGCTCTATTTTATACACAGAGGAACACTTTGACAGGATTTGCATTTTTTAATCTGCAGATCAAGTCTGAAAACCCTCTTTCTAGCCTCAACACTTAATTTCTTACTTGTTTCTGCAATGTGTGAGTCCCAAGACTTCAGAAAAAAAAGAAACTTTTTTCCCTTTAAGCTCCACAGCACCAGTTCTGTAGCAGCACTTAAGCCTCTGTTGAATAACCTAAATGGGAGGGTGGGAACAAAAGAACAGAAGCCGTTAGCTTAGAACTCCAGAGACTGTATGCTCATCTAACAGAAATAAGAGCCACAAGAAAACCCACTCAGTGAACTCCTTTGCTGTTGTGCTTACCCACTGGAAGCTTAGCAGACGTGTGGTCAGGATGCCAAGGCACAGTTCTGAGGTTTGACAGCTTGTTATCATAGGTTTTTTTCGTGAAAAGCTTCAGGTCTGGTGACTGCTTTCGCACTCCAGCCTGTTCCCACTGCTCCCCTCAGTTCTCTCCACCTGAGCTTCAGCCCGTTTACCCCTCAGTTCCCATTGTCCTCACCCCTCCCCACAACCCCTCCTAAGCCAACTTCTGCACGATCCCTGTGTTCTCCCCTCAGCACAGTTTCCTGCTACCATTGCACTGCTTCTCCTCCATGTGGCCTCTCAACCTTACCCTTTGGTGTTTGTCATCTCCATTTTCATACAGTCTTCAGGGTGGAGGTACTCTGCATTCGTGCTTTTTTGTACACTGGAGAGGGACTTTTCCTATTGATGACATCTGCCATCCCAGAGCCAGCCAGAGGTTGCCAAGGCCTTACAGGCTTTCCCTTTCTCCCCAGGACTGCTGTGTGAGCTACGGTGGGATGTGGTATCTTAAAGGGACGGTCCAGTCTTGACAACGGTGGTAGTGATTTCAAGTGATCTCCAGGATGAGAGACCTGCAGCAGGTGGCACAGAGCAATGCCATGGCCTCGGGAGTGTGGGGCAGGATCTGACCTACTTTGGGGCACGTGGGCATTGCAGACAGACAGTCCCTGACACCCCAGCACATCTGACACGTTTGCATGGCCGCCTAGGCGCAAAAGCAGCTAGGAAGACAACACGGGACCCTGTCTGCAGCTTGATTAATCTGGGATTTCTAATGTATTTCAATTCTCATTCTGTTTCATTGTAGAAAAAATAAAACCCATATACTGACACGGACATGATGGAAAATCATGGTCTAATACTTTATTTTGTATGTAATGACAATAAATTAAAATTGTTTACAAACATCCCAGTTTTTGTTAACTACCTAGATGCTCATACTTTAGTCTGAGCATTGTAATAGCCCTTACAGCCCTCTCTTTATAAAGAGATTGTCATGTTCATGGAAACATCAGGCCAGGGAGGGGGAACAGAAACATTGTCTTTGAACTCTGTATTCCATAGCAATTGTTCTCACCTGTTCTCTGTGAAATGAGTTATTTGGGGAAGTACCTACATGTGAAACAGATGTGGAACAACGACTGGATTTCTTTTACTAGTGTGAGTTTTGCTGGGGGGGTTTTTTGCATTACTGTATGCAAATGCAGTGAGGTAAGTAACCTAGTGCACCCTCTGGAAGGCATCCAGCTGTAGTTATCACAAGGCAACAATGTAAAACCTCTATTTTCTGTAATTTTTTAAAATAAAATTCTATCTTGAAGGTCAATTCTACCCTGCCTTGTATTTGTCCAAGAAGAAATGGAAGCACACCCACTCCTTTTAAGCCTGAAGGCTTACGGAAGAAGGAAAGGTCAGGAACGTTTTGGTGGAGATTAGAGGTAGACAGCAGACTGCTTTACATCGTTCTGCTCGTGGCCTGTTCTCCAGGGGAGAGCCAGAGGTAGCTGTTGAGGGCCTGCTGCACAAGGAACAGCAACACAGCTGCTTCTTACAGGTTCATTACTGAAGCCTAACATTGTAGGACACGGTTAATTTACCAGTTACGTTTTTTGCTGCAGTTTCCATCACATGAGAAGCTCAAGGAGATTCTGTTAATTTCATCTACTTATGCTCAGAAAAGGCTGAGTTGGGTTGTTGACTAAAATAAGCAGATTAAGGTAGTTAATCCAGATAAGATTGGCTAACAATATTGTTACCATGCTTATGACATTTCACATTTCTGTGGAAAATACCTATTTTTAAACTGCTAACTCTACCTTAATTAATAAGCCAGTGTAATTTATTAACTATGCCAGTATAATTGGGAGGTGTTTGAAGTTCTTGGTCTGTTGCAGGTGCCCATGGCTGACACTTCCCCAGTGCAGCCTGTTGCTGCACCTGTGAAGCTGTGCTCTGGGAGAGCTGCTGTGTCTGAGGAGTTACGAAAGAACAACCCAGCCCTGGGGGTTTTTATTGCACAATATGTACAGTTAAGTGTTAAAGCACAGTACAGCCAGAGCTTAGCATGGCACAGGTAGCCAAGGGGATGTTGCATTGCAGGAGAATCAAGTAGTTCTGTGGAAATCTGAGAACATTTTTCATATTTTTAAAGCATAAATGCTGTGTATATGAGTGCTCTAAAAGCCAAGAGTAACAAACCACTGAAGACCACCTATTTAACCAAAAATTCTGAATTGTTTTAACGAGTCTGGTCTAGCAGGTGTGGATCCTGCTTCCTCTGAAGTGGTGAGGAACAGCATCAATAAATCGTTTGTGACTAACAGTGTCATGCTGCTGTCATTTAAGGTTACTGCTTTTCAGCACCTGAATTGGGGCAGACCTCCAGGTGGTGCAGATCCAGGCACTGGGGAAACAGTGAAATACAGTTAACCCAAGGGCAGAACAGCAGCTTTTCTGCCTTTTTATTTCCCCTTTCTTTTTCAACAGTGCTGACAAACACCACAACAGTGAGAAGAAACTACTTTGTTCCCCCTGGATTTCTGTCCTAGGTAGGCCAATCTTTTTAAAATACAAATTTAATGGGAACTCTACCTAAAGCTATGTAGGAAAGATGGCAAGACTAGGTAATGCAGGTGCCATGAGCATCAAGTTTACCGTTTCCCAATTGGCACAGATGGGCATAATTAGTAGCTTGACTGGATTATTTATTTGCTTAGAAAAATACAAGAGTCAGATTCCCATTTTTAAATCATTTTCAGAACACGACACATGTTTTAGAGAAAACTCCCAAAAATGAAGTCTTAATACTGCAACTGAAGGACAACTGTACACAAGTTTAACATAAGGCAGACAGAACTGCAACAGCAGCAGTTGAACTAAAGCTGAGAACTGGCAACATTCTGTGTTAACTGCTTTGTCTGTTGCAGCAACACAGACAAGCAGCAAGTTGATTCCCAAGAAAAGCTGACCAAATTAAGCTGTGAGACCCTTTATAAGGACATCACCTTTCATCGTGCCTTTCGCCTGCCCGTTAATCTCTCAGCATTTGTTTTCTTCACACTTTGAAGCAGTTATAAAGAACATACTTCTCCATGTTTATGTTTCAGAACTGGAACACTTCTGAATAATTATTAGGGAGCAGAGAAGAAGAGGACAAACAAGAGCATAGTCCCCTAGTTTTGGTAGGATATGTTCTGGCAGTGTCGTGTCCATCCTCCCGCTCCCCAGGCAGCATGGAACAGGTTCACAGAAGCTGACACTGGAAGCAATAAACAAAACAATAAGCTTTTACCTGGCCCGTCTCCTTCAAGCACTCAAGAGTTTGTGGTATGTAAGATTATAAAGCTATTCTACTACATCAATGCTACTGCTAAAGATAAATAGATAAACTGCAACTTTCTATCCTACCAAATACACATTAAGATGTACTTTGCAGATATTCCACCAAAGAACAGTAGGTCCCAAATAACTTACATAATCAATTCACAGTATCTTGCCTGAAGACAAAGTGCCCTATGTAAGAAACCATACCTAAGAAGCCACACAAACTTTACATCAGATCCTTTCTTAGTAGGAAGACATTTACACTCATCCGCAGGAGAGCGTAGTGCACGTGAAAAGGTAGTGTTAGCTTAAACCAAGCACAGTGCAAGCTGCTGCACCAGCTCCCCCACCTCCCTGCCAAAGCAAGTTCAGCTGGACTGCTAACTTCATTCTCGAGAACAAGGAGAGGCTGCCCACAATAAAGGTCAGGGCCTTTGCTCTTGTTTTTTATAATTTTCTTCATGGACTTAGTTACAGGGCTCGATCAGCACTATGAACCAAAGGAAAGCTTTAGTTTGGTTCCTTGTGAGAAACACAGCACAGAGTTCTTGGCTCTGTTACTTCTGAAGTGGACTGAAGAAACTAGTGTCAGTTGCTGCTCTAGCCAAAGATTCAGTGTGGTATGAAGTAGTAGTGTAGTATTATGCTATGATGTTTGGTTGCTTTACAACCACTAGTTTGTGTGACAGTGCTAAACACTAACTCTATTGCTACATTGGTACAGGGGGACTAGCTGGTAACTAACTAGCTTGTTAACTACAGGTCCACAAGCCACTTCGAAACATTCATTCTGAGTGCTCAAGAAATAGGTCGGTATAAGGGGTCTTCTGACACTTGTATCAAGTTTTTCCCCTTCTTGACTAACAGATCAGTCAACAGAAAATGGGTCATCAGCATGTCCGATGTTACGGCTGAGAGGAGAGGGACTTGTATTTAGCTCTGTGTTCATCTATTTCTTCCTTTGTTTTTCTGATACAACTAAAAATTTCTTTGAAGAGTGCTTTATATTCAGGAAGAGCACTTGGGGGACAGTCACTTAGCTCCACATTTGTGAATTCTGGGTTGCTAGCTGAAAGATCATACTGGGTATTCCCCACATTTAGGTCTTTGGAATACTGCTTCAGTGTTTGTACAGCCTTGTGTTTCAAAGAATCTTCATCCATTTGACACTTCTTCAGAAGTTCCTCATACTTCACTTTCAGAGCATTATACTGAGCATCCACTTCATTGAGTACAGAGATTCCTCGCTGCTTCACAGCTTCAGCTCTCCTAATACACGTTTCTTCATGGCCCCTCAGGATGTCTCCCCCTGCAGCACTGCTTAGGAAGGTTTCACTGCTGCTCCGTTTCAGTGCCTTCTTCTCAAGCTCTGATAGAGTCAGAAGTCCATCATCTGCCGGGCTCTGACCAAGCTCCCTTTCTAAAGACTCTCTGAATGAAATGAAGAAGGATTCTGGCACCAATTTCTCTGCATTATGGAATGTATTTTCAGACTGAAGTATTTGTCTCATTTCAGCTACTTCCACTTCCAACTCCTCTGCACGAGCCCGATACAAGTCTACATCAACAAGCCTCTGTTCAAGGTCAGAGTTTTCTTTTACCATAAGACTATATTCCTCTTCCATTGTTACCCTCTTCTCTTTTTCTAGGTTAAGTTGGGCTTGCAGAACTGTAACTGCCTTTTTTAAGTTCTCATTTTCTTCTTCTAGAGGACTTAGTTGGCTATCCATTGAAGTAATCTTTTCTGCAAACACATGATCATAAACAAAATACCTGCAGAAACAAAATTAAGTATTATGAAATGCAGGACATACACCTCCCAAGCTGTCCTGTCCTAGGTAAGTAATGACAGATTTACACTGTGTACTAACACACCTCACAGTATACATAGCAGTCATTTTACTAACCTATCAGTCCATTTAATTATCAGAACAGAGTCTGTAAATACTTACATGCCATCCAGTCAAGCCTTCCAGCTTAAGCAGCTCCCTAACAGTTTCAAGTTACAGACAAGCTTGTTGAGTAGCTAGACCTACAATTTAAGTTTAAGCAAACGTTGCCTATCTATCACACAATACTTTCTGACAATCCGATTTCTTCCACAGCATTTCAGTCTTGTAACTTTTGTCACTATTGATTGTGTAAGCAACCTTCAAAATTGACAAGGCTGATATTCCCACAAGCCTTTGGCAGTTTGAACAAAACCACTTATCTTTTGAACTGTCATGAAATAACTTGGTTTTGGATGTCTGGCTTTATTCTACAGTCCTACCTCCATGTCATGCTGAAGCCCAGACACCAAAGCCTGTCCTGCCTGCCTGTGGAGGTGCTTCACTTGTGGAATTACCTTCTAGGATTGAAGCTAGTCTGAGCTTTTATCCCAGGTGACTGTCCTGAGGGGCATTCTAATGCAGCTCAGCTGGGTAAAACTGCTCTAAATTAAAAGAGCCCAGAGCTCCAGGCACCATTTTACCAGCTTAAGCACGATTTTAACTAGCTTAATGTCAGGAAAGCTACTGTGGGAATCCTGTCTTCCTTGAGAATGTCCACAGACATCCAAAGAAAGGGTAAGCTGCAGAAAATATTCTGGACTTTGGATGCTTGTTTTTCAGGTTATCTGTGTAAGTGCTTTTGTATGACTGTAAAAAGTATGGTGCAAATTACCGTAAGCTTTCTAGGCTTTTTTTTTTTTGATATGGTTGGAGACTTTGGGAGAGTACCTTCTAAGACAGAAAGTGTAACCTGCAGTTCCTCTCTCACAAAGACCAGCATGGTGTAGAACTATACCAGCACCAGTGGCAAGACCACATAATGCAGGGCTGTGCAAGTATTTTGCTAGTCATGAACATTAGATGTTTATCTGCTAGCTTGTTCGACATCTGTGCTTTGTCTTACTTTGTAAAGCTTTGCTTAAAATAATTTCTGTATTCTCTTTGCTATGGAAGGCAAAAAGTCTTACTGGCGAAGGTCATACAGCTCCTTCAAACAGGAGAAACTATGCATTGATCGTGGCTGGTCAGATCTTTCTTGGCTCATCCGGCCTCGTCCAGACTTTTTCAGTTCTTCCACTTGTCGTTGGAGGTCATCTATGTGCATTTGTAGATTTTCAATGGTTTCTGTCAAGCTAAAAGGTGAAGGACTGCTGTTAAAAACATTTGAGTGCTTAGTCAAAAACATGGGAATTTCCCATCCCCTCATATTGTAGTTCTCTCTCTGAAGGCTACTTTTTGTGCTGAAAAGACCTTGAAATAAAACTATCCTTTCAATTTAACAGTATCACAGAACACCACTAGACAGAGAGAACCACCCGAGAACTACACAAATACACTTGGACTGCTCTTTTTCATATCATAAGCTGGGGAGGGCGCAGGGAGGTTTGTTACCTTAATATCTTTTGTTGTGAAGCTCTACTCTCCGCAACTAGTTTTTGGTTAGTGTCTTCTAGTTCTCTTGCTGTCACATCCAGCTGTTCGTAGACTTTGGCATGCTGGTCATTCATCTGACGCAAGAGCTCCACTTGCTTTGTGAGGTACTGCAAGACAGTGTTGCCATTACTACCTTACACTTGAAACACAAAGAGAGGACTGCTCTTCTGCATTTTTATTCACATTCATAGAGAAACTGCTGAGTTTCAGAAATGTAGATTCCAGTGGTTGCTTTGGTGAGTTGAAAAGGTGTTAGGAACTCCACCAGTCAGCTTCCCTTTGTCATGGAGGTCAGCCCTGATCAACCAGCCTTTTACTCAGGGGAGCTGGGTCTGGTTGTGCAAGCTGCATTTCTCACTCCTTGCTGCAGCCAGGCTCCTGGCAGCACATAAGCCTTGGCTGGGGTTGTCTGTACGGCAGTCATCACCGACACAGCTTTGAGTCCAGACTTCTACACAGCCCTTAACCATCCACCCAGTCTCTCTAGTGAGCTCCAACAGAAATTTTCTAACAGTGTTGACCCAATGATTTTCTTAGCATTAAAACTGAAATACTGGGTAGCACCATCCATAAGTAAATTTCTTCTCACCTGACCTGAGTTTTTCCAGCAGCATTAGGTTCAGAATTTAGATTGTCGCACTGAAGATGGTATGTGGGCTACTATGTTGGGAAGTATAATCAAATTATTGAATTCAATCTTTAATTACCTGTAGAGAGCTAGTCCAGTTACTGTAATCCTCAATAAAGGTCTCCTGCATGTTTGGGTTTTTTTTTAAAAAAAATCCCAAACTCCATATGAAACATTCTGACTTTAATTCTCTTTAGTTTTACAACTAAGAACATAGACTGTTAAGTTTCTTGAATAATGTCAGAATGCTTGGAATTCTTTGTGGAAAAACAGTCAGC
This sequence comes from Merops nubicus, assembly GCF_000691845.1. NCBI lineage: Eukaryota > Metazoa > Chordata > Aves > Coraciiformes > Meropidae > Merops > Merops nubicus. The sequence goes on from NW_008585020.1 coordinate 34,547, forward strand.
GTTCACCTAAGGCTCTTACTATAAGTGTCTTACATTGTCCCACCTAGGATCCAATTCTAAAAATCCACACAAGAGTTTGTATCAAACAGTAAACTTCAAGTAGAACATCCAGCAGACTTTTAGACAGAACTACTTCTCTTTACATAGGCCTGTTACATACTCAAAACTTCTAATATTCTACTTAACCTTTTACCTCATTAAAAGATTGATGGGCTTACATTTTAGGCAATTTAAGAACAGATAATAAGTTAATCTAGGACTAGTAACTGCTACATACAGACTTCTAGAAGATCAACATGATAGCAGTTGGCTGGATCCTTTTGTAGCCTGGGCGCACATGACAGAGGATTACACAAAAATAGTGCGTGGATTAGCGGCAGAATCTCAATGTGACCCCTTTCAGATTAACTTTCCCTATTGGTTATTCTCAGAAGGAGATGGAGATCTTTAGGCTTTCTTCAGCAATACAAGCATGGCTAAGCACAAAAACCAAGGATTTGATGCCATAATTAGATGTTACCACTTACTACAACAGGCTTTTGCAGAAGTTTTAGGTGAATGAAAGATGTGAAGCACCATTTTCTCCACTCTGCATCTCTAGGATCTTCAGTGCTGGGGTCAAGTGTGCCGGCTATAACCAGGCCACCGAAACAGTATAGATGTGCTAATAAATACTTTAGAAGTTGACATTTATTCCACCTCCCCTGCAACTGAGCACCTGGCATGAAGCAGCAGTTGAGACTTCTTGAGTTCTACCATATGATAAAAGGTGAGTGTCTGTTTTTCTGAAGTTAGAATGCAGACAACAGGTTCAGATGGGAATAAAGCCGCCCTTTCAATTCAGCATTTTTTTACATCTACTATGTTTAGCTAGTGGCACACGTGTCAGCACAGAGGTCAGATATAATGATCCATGGCTGTAAAATACTTAATATGTTAGCGTTTAATATATTAGATGCAACCTTAAGCATTGCAAAGCCTTTGACCCTTCCTTTTCAGTGCAGATAAGGTACTACCATATTTCAGAATGATTTCTTAGCCAGTTCTGGTCTTTACTACCCAGAAGATGTGAATTAATAGGAAAAAAACCCTAAAGATTTACACTGATATACTGCACTGAAAAAGCTTGTCAAACCCCCCACCTTTCTCCCCTCTTCCTCTTGGGAGGAGTTAATAGGACAACCTAATATACACTCCTACCCGTGTTGGGGGAGAGGATGAAACACAAGAAGTAGGTATCAGATAAAAAACTTCAAAAAGTAGTATTGCACAAGTCTTGTTTTTATTTTTCTCGTTGGCTAAATAAAGCAAAGCAAAACACTGAGGGAATTAGTCTGTCACTGTCTGAGGTGACCTGAATATACAAGTACTTGACCCTGCCACACTCCCAGTACAGGTCCCTGCTGGAATGACATCTCTGACCACTTCCTGGTGCTGAAGCTCGCTTATATAGCCAATAAACATTAACCTGCCAAAAAAAACTTAAGCTAATGAGCTGACTTAAAGCAACAGGATATTACATCCTTAGTGGCACTAGGCTTTTTCTATAAATGAATGCAGCTTAGCAATAATATATTTTCCATATTTCAAGATAGTGCTCAAATCCAGCCGGTTATTAAGTAGCTACACTCAACAAGCCAGGTTAGTTATCTACCACAAAGCTGTGCTGTGTTATTTCAAAAGGTGTGTTGTACGTGTGTTAAATACTGCCTTAAACATGGTGGTTCATACAGGTGTTGAACCTTAAGCAGAACAGTATTTGTATAGCCCCTGGAAGTATTTGTCCTCTTGAGATCTTGAGAATTAATCTTTCTATGAAAACCATTTATGGCAATGAGTAAATACATTTTTTGGAATGCTGTGGCAGTAATATAAATATCAGTCTTTCCAACCATTGTAGCGCAGAATTAATAGGCTAACAAAGATGACATTTAGCATGTAATAGAGGAAAGAACCAAAACATGAGGTATAGAACAGAAGCACTTTAAATGCCCCTGCCCCAGAAATGGTGCATCACCCAGTAAAAATACCACATTGTTGTGAACATGTGTAAGTATTAGAGCTTAGGGTTCTTGAAGTTATCTGTCACCACTACAATGAAAAATGTTTTTTAAGCCTTAAGTTGCAGCTGTACAAAATCCAGTGTCCTTAACTGCACAAGTACTGCTTGCACAAAGGAACTCAGATTTTGTAAAAATCCAGTGTATGCCAGACACAGCCTGTTCCCTGTGAACCTACCAGAACCAGACCGAACCGCTGCCTGCGTTCTCAATTTGTCAGTCAGCACAGTACTGAATATTTAATAATTTAGAGATTACTTTAATAGCTGAAAAAAATTAATTATGCTTACAAACGCTAGGTCTGCAAGAACACAAGCAATATTTAAAAAAAAAAAATAAAGGCCAGAAATGGCCAGGTTTTTCCACCAAGTAACACAAAGATGAGTGTTTTTGAAAGGGTGGTTATTCCTCCCCCCACCCTGGAAAATATAGCACAGTACAGCCACTAGGTCCTGTATTTTGATGCTATTTCAGTGTTTGGGTTTGCCTTTTTTTTTTTTTTTTAAAATTGAAATAGACTTTAGCTCCCTTTACCACAGCACAGTTTAGTGGATGTACATATCCTCAGGTTTTAGTTAAATCTCTCTCCTGTACTTATCAGCATCTAAATTCCAGTGTGGTAACCACTAACATTTTCATATAATAATTATTCATTTATTCATCATATAATTTCATGTAATTTTACCTGGCAAGATCCGTAAAGTTTAGCAAAAACTGAACTTCTGTGTACAAAATACAAATACTAGTCACTTGTCATTAAATAATCCAAACCCATCACGAAGCTTAATGGACAAACAATTCTAACTCTGATGAAGCCCACACAAGTTTTAAAATTCTCAAAGTAAAAGTGGTTAAAGATTGTTCAGTATTTTTATTTAAAATTTCTATCATATGTCAAGAAATTCAGATTCCAATTTATGTGCTATTATGTTGAAGGTCTAGATGCTTTAGCACTTGGATCCCTTAAATATTTACCTCTATCTCCTGCAGCTGCTCTTGATTTGTTGCATACATTTGCTGTAAAGATTCTTCTAGTTCAGTGTTACGATCCAGTAGTGTCTTCCCTAGCTCAGCAGCAAGGTGAAGATCTAAACAAAAAAAATCATGTTTGCACATAAATTATAGAGGCAATAATCTAATTTTAAAGCTGTTCTATAACTGCTCTAAGTTATTTCCAGTACCATCTATAATGCAAGTCTTAAGTCAGTCCTGAAACCTAGAAGACATTTCATGAAGCTTCCTTAGTTCCTCCTTTGGTCCTTCAGCCACATTCAGCCATCTTCTCTTCGCTTCCCACCATCTGCCCAATACTGCACCAGCATCTCTACCCAAGGTGTCTCTCAGCTACACTTCACCATGTTTACAGCACTGACGTTTTTGAGGAATAAACATAGAAGACCCTGTAAGTGTTCATCAGGCTAGACCCAGGCCAAAGCTGACTCCACTCTTTCTTTGCTCTTCTTCCCCATTACCTCTTCGCCAAGGAGCTCAGGTCATACAGGAGCAAAGTTCTAAATACAAAGTTTCGGATGCTTTTTATGGTGAAACAATTAAAAAAAAAAAAAAATAACTGTTTTGCTTTTCAAGCTCATAAACCTAGGAGACAGGAATTGTTTTATGTGCTCCAAACCATAGTTTTAAATGTCATTTGTTCTCAGGCACTTAATCTGAATTTCACTTCAATCATCTTCAGTCACCTCCAGGGTGCAGTGACTGTAGTCTGCAATTAAGAAATAATTCATCTGAACACTCGGTTCCTTTCTAGAGGGAAGCTTGATATTTGTTCAATATCAATAGCGCTAGATATTCTATATTATTGTGTTTAAAGACAGGTAATTTAAAAGCTGACCTTATGTGACAAAGAGCTACATCTTGCTGTTATTGCTAAAACTGTAATTATACTGTACAAGGTATTACATGTTAAGAATCAAACAGATTTCTAAAAACCTCTTAATTTTCCATCTCCTTACCATCACCTGGACAATGACCAGGTTGCCCTTGCATGCATACAATACCATTTTGCTAGCTTTCCCACAGGACTACCATCACAAATAGGAAAGAGACAGAAATCAAGAAAAACTTAAGATTTGTTTTAGTAAGACTTAACACAGAAGAGACAAGTACTGCATCATAGTTGTAGGAGCTGGAGGAGTAAACACATTCCATTTTCATTTGATTAAAATACCCTTGTTTAAACATGTTATCTTACCACTTTCCTGCCCTTTCCCAATTATCTTATCAGTTAGTCATTGTAACAGATAGAACATGGTTCCAGGATTATTGTGTGCTAACCTTCACTTGGCAGCCTGTCCAAAATGATTACTCTAGCTAAACACAAAAGCCAAAGACCAAATTCAGACTTAAAAGGACAAGTGAATAGGAGCATTTGTCTCTGAAGTTGTAGATATCTGATACTGGCAAACAACAGCTGTGGTATTCTTTACACATTCTTTACAGCTACAGTGCTTTGTTTCCTACCTTAGGGTCAGATTCTTACAATCAATGCTACAAAACTTATTTAAAACTAATCACACTGCATGGGAATTCTTTACCATTTCAAAAGATGTATGGCTAGGAGCCAGGTGGCATACTGGTCTTTATTTAGGAGTTTATTCTCACAGAACTTTTTCATTGTATTACCACTTGTTTAGAAACACAGCCTATTCTAGAGCTAGGGTTTAAAGTATTTGGGTAAGGAAACCTTAAGGTGTCCTGTGTAAGTTTTCCCTGTTTTTAAACAGAAATTATGCATTGTTTACCCATGGACAGAGTAACTCCCAGTCAAACACCAAGCTGTCAGTCCTACCACATTATAGAATACTGTTGTCTTCAAATCCAGTGAATCTACTGTCCAGTATAAAATGGAATCCTGATCCACAAGTTCTCATGCTACACAAATGTTTGCTAGAAGCCACAGTCTTTAAACCTAGCCAACAATACAGGCATCATTCAAGGCAGAGACTCAATAGTCCATTCTTTTATTTTAATAGAGTAGAATAAGAGCTTTAGAAAGGATTTGGATTATGTTAAAGACATAATGCATAATGGAATTACTTGCTGCCATTTCCCTTCCCAAAGCGAAAGTTTGTTTTGATGTTTAAGAACATCTAGGAGTTGATAGTTTAATTCTTAAATGCCCCCTCATCTACTACATCAAGTAGCACATACCACACAGTACTTTGAATACAATGGGAGTAATAGAATTCATGTCATTACACTTACACACTCGCTCTGTTCATTAGAGTGGCAGAAGCACAAATGAGTTACTGAGAGAAGGATGCCATTCTGTAATTAAGGCAATTTGTTTCTGAGGGGGAGAAGACAAGTGGAAGAGCTCAGGAACATGCAATAAACCCTAACTCTACCCCTAGAGAAAGCAAGAACTGGAACAATTTCACATCTTCTAAAATTAACAATTTGCTTTGTGTCCATTTTTCTACATCAAGTACCTATAAGCCCTACAAAGAGCAAATTCTAAGATTGAGATGTGCAATATATAGGTTGTACAGATACAGAAAGAAACCAGTTAATTTACATTTATCTTTTAAGTTATTGTACTATACTGGAGACACACTGCATTTTCTGTTGTAAATTTATGTAAAGTAACAGTTCAACCACAGACATTTTTTCTTTCCACCATGAAGATGTAAGCAGAGAGGTTTTAAATAATGCAAACTGCATACGTGCAGATCTTCAGATCTTCATTTTAGCAAATCTGATCTGTTGTACTCATGTTGAACAGCTCCATCAGAAATCTCTAAACCAAAACACGACTTCAGTGATAGGTCTTCTGTGATGTTAAAGAGCCCTCGCTTACCAGCACTTCACCACAATCTCTTCTGACAGTTATAGTTGAGAGAAAGATAAAAACAGTACTAAAATCCTTCTCTACTTTTTCACAACCCACCTAACAAAACTATTCAAAGAATTTGCAATCTAAAAACCAAGCCTGTTCAACAAGATATGTAAGGAAGCCTGATTGCAGTTTACTTAGCTGTAAAATTAAATGCTTAATTTTTTTACTTAGCTTCATATTTCCTACTCCACGTTCAGATTACCCTGTTCTGTTAAAATAACAGCAAGATGTAAAACGAGCAGTCATATAAAAGAATTCTTTTTCAAAGGTCAGCATACTGCAGCACAATATGGATGCTGCAGAAGGAAGGATGGATGTTCTATCCTTAGAATTCCATGAGCATTCTGTTTTCATGAACAGCATGCCAGAAATCCCATCTCCATTGTCAAGTCAAAAGCTTTTGGTGCATACAAAGACTGTCAAAGTTTTTCCAAAACCCTCACCTAATTTTAACTTTCAAAGACTGGCTGACAAGGACTAAAAGCTTGTTTTGAGATACTTCCTAATGTTTTACAAACTAGGTTTTTCTCATAATCCTACTCCTCAGTTTTTAAATGTCACTGATTGTTTGGGTTGTAAAAAGTTTTGAGAGACCTTGACAAGCCGTCTTACCACTCTGTTTAAATACATCAGTATTGCTTAGTCTTAAGAGAAGGAAGAGTATCTTTTGGACTCCAAGAATAAATTCTAACAATGTTTGAACATTATCCTTGTAGGGAACTTCTTTGCATTTCAACTTGCCCATCAGTTTATTTTCCTTCTTTCCCTTTTGGCATGGCTATCAGCCACTTCCACTTAGGCTTGTAAAGCTAATCCCCAGGAAAAGATTGTTCCAATGTTGAGAGAGCATTAACGAACTCTCAAAATGCATGAACCTCCAGAAGGGAATACTGTTTCTCAAAAGCTCACAGCAGACAGCTAAATGGTGATTATTTCACTCAGTTAAAAAAATGAAATTAAAGAAACATCAGTAAGGCAAGAAGTCAGTTGCTATACACTGTGGAGTCTCTGTAGTTCTTCCCCATAAACACTGACATAGTAAAAACATTGCTAAGTCATGCAACTCCCTTCCACTTGACGGCAAACTACAATTTCAGGATCTTATTTGAATTGATTGGTTTATATCCTAGAGCCATGAAAACATCTATTTCGAGCAAAGAGTACCTAAATACAGCTTTCAAATGGTTAGCTATTTTATAGGCAAAGCATACAATTAGGGAGACCTGTTCCTGTCCTAAAAGTTTCTGCTGTCAGATGCATGATCTCAATGTGAAAACTGCTTAGCTAGGAAGAGCTTTCAAAAGTATATTTCTTCATAGTCTGTAGTATGGTACCACCTACCAATTCCAAGAATTAATGTACTTCAGTGTAAGAGGTGTAAGGCTGGAGGTTTGCAGGAAGCCACCTCCCAGCTTTGAGCTGGCCTTTTAAAACAAACTCGGGATTAATATCAAAAAACTGGAACCAAGTAAATTCCCATCATAAATTCCACTAAGCTCTTAAGGAAATCACACATTCTTTCCATATCATGTCCGTAGAAGATTTTTAGTCCAATTACACTTGTCTGTTCCTGTGACTCCTTCCTCATGTGTGAAATAAGTATGACGTTTACCTGTTCCATGCAGTGTTTCAGACCTGTTGACAGAATGACATACAGGAGCCATATATATATAACGCTGATGCCTGGTGCAGTTATTTGTATATTTCAAGAAGAAAACTTACAGTTTTTATTAATGGACTTAAAACTGATGGAGCATAGCTACGTTTACAACTTCACCGACTGGAAGCCCTTTCAGAAAGGTTCAAGCTGGCACAATACAGCACCCCACCCCGGTGCTGCCAGCGCCCGCTATTTCCAGCGTCTACGCAGCAGAGCTGCTCGACGTCCTGTCAAGGTGCAACTTTTCGGAGAGCCGCGCCCCTCCCTCCCTTGCAGAGAGGGACCCGGGCACAATCCAGCTCGGCT
>NW_008585021.1:0-3638 GCF_000691845.1 Merops nubicus
GGCTGCCCCCCCAGCCTGCTCCCGGTCGACAGCCCCGGCCCCTGCGAAGCGCCACAGGGTCCAAAACAACAGCCCCAGCCCCTGCTCAGCGTGACGGCGCTGGGTGGGTTGCTGTTCATTCCAGCACCCCGCTGCTCTGCGACAGTCTTAAGTTCAGCAGCAGCCCAAAGAAATGAATCTTATACTCAGGGCGCGTGAGAAAAAGTATTTCCTTCCACAGATTTTGAATTTTAAATTCCGTTGCTATTCTTTTATAGCTGGATACTGTTTTATTGCATCCCATTTTGCTGCAATCTCTTCAGTTTTTCCTCAGTCCTTAAACATCTTCTCTACCCTTCCAATTCTACAGCTGTGAGAATTCTTTAATAAGGTAATCAGTAAGCACAAGGCATTCCAAATGAAACCATACCTCTAATGTAAATTAAGAAAAAAAAAAACAAAAAAATCAATGTAACTTTTTTAACATGATGCTTCATCACATTGCTACTGTATTGATAAGAGCTGATTTCACAAAGGTGGTCTCCACATTTTAGATATCACACCAAAGTGCACATACTAAATTTAGAAAAGCTTAAAAGAGAAAAAAAGAAGTGTAAATAAGCATTTTTCCTTCCAGCCTGGACTCTCTGCATTGGTGAATACTGTTAGTCAATTCACTCAGCCTGCTCAGATGTTGTTAGATTTCTCACAGTTCTGCTTTGGTTTCAGCCAACAAATAACTTTCTCCAGCAGGAGAGCAATTTCTCATCTCTCACTGTTTAACCCTTCTTTAAAGTTAAAAAGTTATGTGTATCACTGATCATTAAGGGTCTTCATAGCAAATCTCTTACTGGTACAAAACAAAATAATCAGCCATCAAATTAATAATAATTTCTGGAGAAGCAGGAAAGAAAATGAGAGAAAATAAGATTAATTTCCCGAGGCTATATCTAAAGTATGGAGCAGTTGTGTTTCACAGTGTACACTCATCATCTACTCCTGATCACCCAGACACATAACCTTTGGACTGTACTTTGATTCCCACCCACACTCCCTCCAAGATCTCTCTCCAGTAGAAACCACACGGCTGTAGAGGAGAGAACGAAAACAGCAGTAAACTTTCGGTCTCATCCTTAGGATGAGGAGATGACTTGGGCACCCGCCAGCACCCAGGAAGCACACCTGCTCTCCCACAGCGCTGGCACAACCAACAAGGGACTCATTCAGACATCAGTGGGGATGCAGGAAAAAAAAAAACATCAGAGAGTCAAAAATGCTAAACTTCTAAGTATAACCATCTTGTAGGAAAAAACAGTGATAAAACATTATATGAGTCTTAGAATTCACAAATTATTATTTCTATATGTATGGACAAAACAGGTTTTCTTATAAAATGTTCATTACATTCTTGCTTGTCAAAACCCACCTAGAGCAATTACATAATTCTATGTATGGACTTCATCAAAAGATCCCAAAAAAGCATTCTTACATTATCATTTCCACAACATGCACTACACCTCATGCTTCAGCTTGGCTCCTACTTAGGTTTCTGATCATTGTTCTTCTCCGAGGCATTTCCAGCCTCTAGTGAGCCTGCAGAAAGAACAGTGAGGAAGTGCATCTCTGAAAGCATAGGATGGCACACACATCACTCAGACTGAAATGCTGATAAAAAAAGCTGCCATGAGTGAGCTTATTTGCTAGTCATGGGGCTCATACAAATACAGCATGGCAAATGGCTGGCTGAAGTTAAACAACCTTGCAGTGACTTTTACCAGTATCCACAAAAACACATTTTACAGTTGCAGTCCTACTATGAAGTCAACCTATGTTTTCCAATTAGAAAAATGAAAATAATAAAAATAAGCTTAAAATAGAGTTATAATAATAGAAATTAATGCCTTCAATTATGTATCTGGAAGCTTCTAGTAAAAGTATCTCATAAAATCTTTTAAGATATTTGTTTTCCAATTATGACCTCTTTGACCAACTGTCAAAGAAATTGCAAAGATTACTTTTATGTAAATGTAGCTTTTATGAAAAGTATGTGTTCCATAGATCCACCGCTCACTGACTGGAAGGCAAGGCTGTCTGAAACAAGTGCCATCTTCTTAAGCGGAAAGAATACTAGAAATTCAGCTATTTTTAATCACTCTTCTGTATAAATTCTGAAAAAGGCAGTAACTCAGAGGCACATGAAATTCGGTTTTATCAGATGAAACTAGTACATTTTATTTCAAGCCAGCTAGAGCAATTTTATGAAAACTCCTGCCACTTCCTGAACTAGGGGATCCTTAGCCATGTCTCTTTCTTCTCAGAATCCCTCCCTCTTCTTAAATGCCTGCCCTCTGTTTTACTTACAATGCCATGGTCTCATGTGAGACCCAACATCTTCTATCAGACAAGGAGACTACTATCAAACGTGCAGTTTTCAGAACCGAAAGTGGCCTGGAGTGAACTCCCAGTTTCTCTGGCAAGATATCATTTCCTACAGCTTAGTGAATTCCATTAATAATGTCTAATCAACATCAGCAGTATTAAGATATGAAACCAACAAAAGTTGCTTGCTGGCTGATAAAAAAAAAACCAAAACTGTGTTTATCAAAACATTGTAAAAGAACAATAGGAATTATTATTTGAGCAATTAAGCCCACTGTTAAACTTCACCCAGGGAAAACAATCTATTCTGAAGCAGCATACACCTGTAAAACTTGTTCTATCACACCTTTCAGGCCTACACCAAATGCCTTTCAGGTTCATTTGCTATAGAACATGTTGACCTTCAGAATTTCAAATATTTTAATACCAGTTCACCAAATAAGTGGTTTTAGTGGAGTCATTGGCTTTGACTTCATTGAAGCTGGTCCAAAGAAGAGCAACAAAGCTGGTGAAATGCCTAGAGAGTAAGTCTTTTGAGGAGCAGCTGAGGGATCTGAGGTTATTTAATCTGAAGAGGAGGCCAAGGGAGGAATCTTATTGTTCTCTGCATCTTCCGGAAAGGACATTGTAGAGAGGTAGGCGCTGGTCTCTTCTCAACACATAGCAAGCAATAAAACAAAAAGGAGCAGCCTCAAGCTGCTCCAGGGGAGTTTTATACTGGACATTAGGAAGAACTTTTTCAGTGAAAGAGTTGTCAGGTATTGGAATATGCTGCCCATGGAGGTGGTTGAGTTGCCATTCCTGGATGTGTTTAAAAGCAGTGTAGAGAAGATGCTTGTGGATAGGACTCAGAGGTGGACTAGGTAGAGTAGGGCTAATGGTTGGACTCAGTCTCGGAGATCTTTTCCAACCGAAGTGATTCTATGATCACAAACACATCACCCTGGTGCTATGGCTCTGCCCACAGGCAACCCTGAGGGAGGACCCGCTCCAGAAGGCGACAGCGAAGCCTGGAAAGACACTGAATGAAACCGAAACTCTTGGCTCTACGTCCTCCTCCCCGTCCGCCGAGCAGGCCCCTTCTCACCAACGCCTGCCCCGTACGCACCCACGGACTTGGGCATCTCCGGGCACCAGGCAGCGACACCGCCAAGAGAACCGACTGACAACGTTTTGTCGGGGCGGTAGGAGGAATCACCCGTGACAGCAGGCGCGGCTATGACCGCGGTAAGGCAGCGAGCCCCCGGGACGGCACAGGCAGCGGGGACACGGGGCGGCTG
>NW_008585022.1:0-23402 GCF_000691845.1 Merops nubicus
CAGGGAGACACCAACCCTGTCCCAGCCCATCCAGGACTCATAAATAAAACCACTTCCCACTCAAAAGTTTCTCCTAAAGGAATAAAGGTGCAGCCCAGTGATGTGCAGAAACAAAGTCTGTTACGGCGCCGGGTGCAAGGGGGATTGCCCCTCCAAACCTGCACACCAAAGGGACAAAAAGCTGAGATTATATGGGGTAAAATTACACATATTCATATAACTACTTATACATAATCATTAGAGTCCCGAGAAGAGGTGGAGATATTATAATCAGTTCCAGGAGCTCATCATCATAGTTTTCCCCCCTCTGCATTTGCGCCTTATCTGCTGGTGGTGGGCTGAGGTCTTCAGGAGGAAGGCAGCAGTCTTTCTCCCAGTAAACTCTTCACCCTTGGCACGACTTGTTGCGTTCTCTGGTTCTTGCTGCTTTGCACACAGCTGTGGGGCTTAATGAGCAATTAAGCTCCTGCTTCAAACTTACAGAAGATACATAGTTTCTGTTACCTAGCCAGGCATCTGAGGTTTTTCCACTTCACCAGTACTTTTTTTTTTTCCTTTTAAGCCCTCTCAAACAACAAGCATTTGGATCATTGTGCTTGTTTCATTTGAGATTAAGCATTCAAGCATTGCAGGTTTAGGAGAAATCTGTGGTTCTCCTGTAATAACTGAACTCAAGCTTGGTCTTGAAGTCCAGCTGTGTCTTCTGGTACCTTTGCTATTCTAATGTGGGATGTAGGAAGAGGTATCTAGAAGACACATAAGCAGGTACTTTTTGGCTTGCAGAGATTACTGGTGATACATGAATATCCAAATCATAGCTTGACCCCTGGATTGTTTTTGCAGAACTAGGTTTAGCAAATTCAACTTGGGACCATGTGACAGGTACGGAATTCTGTAAACCTTCCTGTTACATTGGATTCCCATTTACAGTCTAGGTGTAGCTCTTGCAGAGGAATCATCAAATCAGGAGCTTCATCCTCAATTTCAAGGGCTTTTTTTTTGCCTTTCTGTAAAGTGGCAATAACTCAATCACCAGTGGGTACTCCAGGTACAATGTTTTGTGGCTTATTTGTGTCTCTGAAAAGAGAGAGAGAAACATCATAGAAATTTAATAATGATCTGTCTAAATGTTATCTCTTAAGCATTCATTTTATTTAGGTAATGTTTTATCCTTGCAGGGAAGAGCACACCGTGACCAGCAGCTCGTGTTACTCAAGGAGCATCTAGAAAAATATTACAGGAGCCGCAATCGGAAATGGATTGTTTTATTTCCAGAGGGTGGCTTTCTTAGAAAAAGGAGAGAAACAAGTCAAAAATTTGCCAAGAAAAACAATTTGCCATTTCTTAAACATGTCACCCTGCCAAGACTTGGGGCAACACAAGTAATTCTGAAAACGCTTGTAGCGCCACAAGAAAATGGAACTCCAGCAGGTAGAGATGCTGTGATAAAAGGTAAAGACCACTTCGCTCTCGTGGATAGAAAGCAAATTGAATGTCCAAGGTTTGAGTTATGCAAAAAGTTTTGTGTTGAATTAGTCTCTTTAAATGTCAAGTAGATCCATAATGCACCATTGTATTTATATAAATGTTCTTATATTTGCTTTTGGTTCCACTAAGCTTATTTTTAAAGACACAAAAAAAAAATAAAACCTTGGTTTTAATTTGATTTTGTCTACAGTGTGGCTGCATGAGTGTTTGTCTTGGTACACACTGATAGAGCAAATACTGGAATGAGCACTCAGAGTGGTCAAGAAGGCAGGCTGCTTCTTTCAGCACAACTTATGTTTTGCACTGGTTTATGGTAGTATGGAACTGTAGTGAAAGTCTTTCTGGAATATGCAAAATAGGTTCAAATTTTTATTCCTAGTTTTAAAAGTTTCTTTGCATCCAGTACTGTGAACTTCATTTCTCTTCTTGAATTATTTTCTGTTCAGTTCAAGTTCTTCTGTTCTCTGCAGATTTTTATGATGACCGTCCCCTTTGTTGCTGGAATTAACTACCCTTAGTGACTAGTTTGAGGGATTGTTTTGGCTTTTTTATGATAGAAGAGTTAGGAGAGAATAAGAATATTCCTGCTACATTATAATTGGCAGATGCCTGGGCTGTAAGGGAGAGTATAACTGGGATATAAATAATGCCTGTAGTTATGGGACTTGGTGCTTTTAGTGTCTCAGTTTTTAAAAGTAACTTCTTCACACATTCAGAGAGCGAGGTTAGATCTTACTTCACCTAGTTGCAGATTTCTGTAAGTTACTATAGAAACACTGCTTTAGGGGTTAGTGGTGGTTTCTTATTGATGAGTGCTGCTGATATTTCCCTAGCCAAATTATTATAATCATTTAGCACTTTGAACCAGAGATCCATCCTGGTGAAGCCACACCAACTTTGGGATTTTTTTTGTCCTGAAGTTCAAATTTCTGTGTTAGCAGGAAGCCTCACACAGGAATTGCTTCCAGATTTTGAGTTTTGAAGTTAGTCTTGTCAATATAGGAAATGAATGGAAACAATGTTTTTATTGGAGTGGAGGGAAGATTTTAAATGAACTGAAAATCAAGCAGTGGAATGCATCACAGTATTTCCTTTCAGGCTACATTCAGAAAAGAAAGGCTGAAGAAAGCCCTTGTAGTCTTAGAATATTTTAGGTTTAAAAAAGAAACAGAATACTGTAGACCTAGTTAAGTTATTTTTTAAGAAGAGTTTGGCCTGTTCCTGTTCTATATATTTATTCCCATCTGAATGGCAAAAGGCTATGAAAAATAAGAAGTTTGCCAGATGTGAATTACAGAGCTTGTTCTGGAAAGGGACCAGAAGCACTCGTCAAATACCAATTTTATATTTTCCTGCTCTTAAATTGCTATCAAAGTACCTGAATATCAGACCTGGCTTGCCTTTTTGTGTGTGTGTTTTTCTTTTTCCTGCCCTTTTTGCAGCATGATTCAGACTGGAGAAATGAGCATTTCATAGTAGTTGACCTAACTGTGTGCTAAAATAAAGAAATTGTCTTAGAAATACAACAGAACCGCATCTGTTCTACTCAAAAGCCAGAAAGAAAGAAAAGTGGGCAAAAATAGGAAAGAAATGTATGGGTTTAGCTATAATTCTCTAGCTGACATGAAAAGATATTAAAAGAGATGAAAGAGAGAAGAGAGGGTAAATTGTATATGCTAGGAAAGAGTAATATTTGATATATGTGAAGCTGAGGTATTTTAAGTCCTCTTAAGCTCATGAAAATTTTTCTGACCTTGTAAAACTTCCCTTTCAGAGATGTACGAAAGGTTAATTCTTGATATGTATCTTATAGAAAAGACTCTAATCATCTGCCTTCCAAATACTTTTACTGTACTTTTGGCACTTCAGAAAACTTCTAAAGAAAGTTTGTTCAGCTAAATGAAATATACTTGTATAAATTGGTAAGGTTATAGTATAAAGTTTTATATGAATTGGTACGGTTATAGTATAAAGTTAGAAACCTAACAAGTTAATGATAATCTTTACATTTTATCCCTTTTATCTTTCCCTTTTTTTAATCACATTAAAAAACCTGGCTCAGTGGAATTAAACTTGCCTGTATCTTCTTTGGGTTACCATTGTTGATTCATGGGTGCTAGAACCAGGTGCAGCATATACAGTAAAGGTTTTGCCAGTGTCTTTCATGGAGATCACGTTTAAGCTTTCTGTCCATTTTCTGTACTCCTTAGCTTGGAAAGCAGCTTGTGCAACAGCAGCATCACACTAGAATTTCATGGTCCACTGAAAACATTTTTCCTCTGCGCTGCTGCTTCTTGTGCTCTCTACTGTCTTATTTAACAGTGTTCCTGGGTTACCAAATTACTCAGCTTACTATTATAAGCTTGCTTCTCCATTATTTATCATTCTCTCAATCCTTTTGTTACTGCCAAGCTTTACTGATAATGATGGGGGTTCACCTTCCTCCACAGTCTGATTTTATTTAAGCTGGTTTATAGGTTAAGATAGCTCCTCATCAAAAATTACTTCCCCTTCCTGCTCAGTTTCCTAGGTAGCTGTGTTATGATGAAATACACAGTTGCAGTGTTCTTGACAGCTGTCATTTTATTAGTACTTGATTCATTTAAAATTGTCCTTTTAGACTTTATACTGTTCTAGATTTTATACCATGCTGCTTTCCCAGCTGGAATGGTGTGTAATACTGGCTGTAATGAAGGATGGTGCATTCGTAACAGATTGCTGTACTGCACCCTGATTTGATACAAACCAAGTTGCATACAGTAGTATCATCATGTCACTCCCCAGCTTTCTTTTGGATGTTAAATATCACAGGAGTTGACAGCCTTCAAATAGCTGTGGCACAGCTCTTGAACTACTAAATGCTATATCATCTGTCCTTTCTGTAAGGTCTCTAGTCTGATTTCTGTCATCCCTTTGGCAGAGGTGGGTTTCTGTTGTGAAGTGCAAGGTTCAGTAGCCTCCTCAAAATTTCATTAGCCTTAATGATGATATTAGTATTCTTAATATCCAAGCCTCTTTTCAGTTTATTTTTGTTATAATTATGAATTTCCCACAGTTTAATACCTGATTCTTCCTCTAAAGTGGCAGAAAGAAGAAATGTTTCTGAGCTAGTTGATCAATACTGTTTGATTCTTTATTAGTTGCTTTTCCAAGGCAAGAAGCCTTTCTTAGTTTCCTGTTCTGAACATTTTTCCAAGCTTTCTTTCATATATTTAAAGTCCCAAGTACTAGCCTTCATCAGGGTAGTAATGTACCTTATTGCTGGTAAATACTAAATTAAATTACTAGAACACTTGTTGCTTTTGCTGCCTTTTGAAATACTTGTTTAATTTTAACAAAATTGTCATATTTTATTCCTATACAGAAGGATAAAAAACCAAAGGTAGTGCTATTACTTGATGACTAGAGTGATTCTGAAGCTAGAAACTATAGACAATGTAGTTAAATGTCCCTGAAAAGTTGGTATAAGTTAAATCTGGTGTCTGATGGAAGCATCCATCTGGACAGATGTGCTGTGTGCCCAAATAGAGTGCTGCTGCCAGCACCTGCATTCCAGGAGGATGTTTTAGTGCAGAACAGAAATGTGGGCAGCATGAAGGTACTTGATGCGTATCCATCAGCACGTTAACCCTGTAAGGATCAGTATGTTGGGGAGTGGGTTTGGTATGGTTTTGTTTTTCTTTAATTTTTTAATCGAGTGCTTAGTCTCTGACATAGTCACAAGCACAATGTTTCTTCATTTCATAAGAATTGCACTTCTTGTGAGTTTTAGAACTAGCAAAATGTTCTCAGTGCTCAGCAGTTGGCAATTCAAAGGAGTTTGGAGCAGTTGCTCACCGAAGATAGGTGTTCCAGGGCTGATTTTGGATCAGCCTTACTCTGCTATGGTTTTTGTGTTTGGTTGTGGTGTTTTTTGTGTGTGTGTTGTTTTTGTTTGGTTGGTTTGGGTTTTTTTTGTTTGTTTTGTTTTAATTACTTTGTGAGTGTTTGTTTGTTTTTTGTGTGTGTGGTTTTTTTCCTTTGTTTATTTCTTGGGGGTTTTTTTTCTGCTTTATTTTGCCATGCAGCACTGATAAGAGGTTGCTCTGGTTAGAACCATATTGAAATCTTATCTTAATGTTTTCAAATGCAGCACAGTACATTCAGTTCTGATGCTTTTTCTCAGTGGAATTCAATTTTCTTTTCTGCAGAGCTAGGCACTGGATTTCATAATTGATTTTTTTTTTAATCAAACTTTTTAATTCACTGTTATATGAGGAATGTGACTTGAATAATACGTGTTGTTTTTTTCTTTTACCGTGGAAAAGGGTCTTATTGTTTTGTTCCAGGTGATTTGTTATGAAGAGGTCTTGGGATAGTGAGTAAGATGTTCAGTCTGAGAGCTAATCTTTGGGAAAAGAGCCAATTTTAAGGTCAGTAGTCCAGTTGATCACACAAGGACAAGCAGGGGACAAGCAGCAAGTTACAAGGAGGCATTACTGTGCAGGGGGAAGCAAATGGAGTCTTTTGGCTGTATTTAGAGTGTTGTAAGCATTCAGGAAGCCACACCTGAATACTAGTGAACGCTAGTAAATATTGTCTTTTTCAAGTGGAAGCTGCAGTGCTCAGGTTCACACCTGGCTGCTGGGTTCTTTGCCACTCCAGATGCAATCCAGCAGTATCACACCCTCCAGAGCTCAGTTGGAGGCAAGGTTTTCTGCTGAAACCTGTCTGTGGAACTTTCTCTTCTCAGTGGTAAACACTGGCGGTCTGCTGGCTGCTTTGGAGAGTTCTGCACATAGTAAAATCTGGCTTTTAGCATTAGATGAGAGTGTAACACCAGGGAGGACGTAGAGGGGACCAAGAGAAGCTCCAAACCCCACTGAATTTGTGATTGTAGACAGTCAAGTATCTGCTGTGAAAGGACCACAGAGGATGATGGAGCACCGAATGTCTTAAGACACTGATGGCAAGTTGCTTCGTAACTACATGTGAAGTAACTTACTATCACTGAATCCATGGCTAGAAAATAAGGAAAAAAGAAAATAGTTCTGAAGATTTGCCTCTGCTCGTGGTTTAAAAAGTAAACCCAACAAGTTAAGAGACTGATTAATTTGGTTTGTTTTTTTTTTTTTGTCTCTGCCAGAAAGCTGCTGTTACATGTGACTGGTCAGTCTTGTCTTAGCATTTAACATGAGTATGTATCCTTCTTACTAAGGTACATTATCACTACGTGGCTTGGATGCAGCCATGTAGAACAGATGACATAAGTGTTCAAAACAAGCCTGTTTTGAACATTTCTGTACTGTTTAAAAGGAATCAGGCTGGTAACATTTTGAGGCAATTTGAGGAGTCTGAATCCTCCACCTGTGCTCAAGTGACACCGCAGAAATAAAAATAGTTCTTGGAGAGACCAGATTAATTTTGGCCTCTGCAGCAGTTTCTTGTGCTGAAGTCTGTCAGCCAGGCTGCTCAATCTTCCAGCAGGTACTAGAAATGAAGGAAGAGGGTATCTTTTAATGTCAGGTAAGTTTGAAAGGGTTTGGCTGTCAGAAACATCTGTGACTGTGTTGGCCAAGCCAAACTTGGCAGGAGGAGTTCTTGAACAGGTATACACAACTCCCTTTTGTGGTTTTTTTGTTTGTTTTTAGCTAAAAGGCCAGACCTGAGATTCACACCATATTATAACTAATACAGCAGTCTTTCTTTTCTGAATTCCTGTTAATATGCTCCTTTTAAAGAAATAACAGGGTTTATTTTTGTTCAAAGGTGTGCTTAGGCTTGAAAGCAGCATCCTTGAGCATAATGAAGTCCTACCCTTTGTGCTGTGTGCAGTTTTCTCTTTTCCAGTGTTAGCATCTGTTAGATCTTCATGACTTTCAATTAAATATGCTCATGAGCAGGGCATGGCACAGTATAACCCCCCCAAAAAAGAACAGCAAGATTTATTTCAAAATTAATTTTCTAGAATCCTTGGAGACTTAGGGTTTTTTTTGGCCATGTGAGATGATGGATGATTATGTAAGGCTAATTTAAATAGGAGCATGCAGAAATATGCCTGACTGGGATTTGATTGCATGTCTTGGTAATTGCACATGGAGGTAGCTGTGCTAAGACCTGCTTGCTTCTACAGGAGGATCTGTGGAGGCTGATGTTACTGTCAGATTTATTATATTTTAATTATTTTTTTTTAACTCTTAACCTCGTGGTCTGTTAGAAGCAGGTTTTTCTCCCCACCCTGCTGTGGTAGGGGGACTACATGTGAGTTTGGAGCTGGTCTGAGGAATCCATGCAGCAGCTCCACTCCACAACAGCAGAAGTTAGGAAATCAGCATGGAAGAGGATTGCAAGAGTGTTCCCATAACTAAGTTTGATCCATGAGCTACTGAAAGAACAGTTTGAAATATTAGAAAAATATTTAATAAATTAATTTAAAACATTTTACTGTAAATAATAAGATAATGTGCCCGTACTCATCTGGCACTTTTAATTGCAATTAATGATCTTTGTTTCTTACTTTTCTTAGGCCATTTACTTCTCTTTATCCATTCTTATTTCACATCTGGGAAAATTATGAATTGACTTACTTCCTTTTGAAATCCATTTCTAAGTGAATACTCCTGTGGATTTACTATTAATTTCATATTGGCTGTTCTCTAATACATTGCTGTTTTTAAAATGAAAGACTCCGTAGTTAGTGCTTTTTTTAAGACTTGACAAGCACTCTTATCATGATGCTGGCAAGGCTGGAGCCTCTAGTGAGACCTCGTGTTCTCATTTCACCTGTCAGGGGTTTAACATACGGGATTTCCAGAAGGTGACACTGGATGTTTCAGCTTGCCCTTGGTTAAACTGGGATAGCACCACTACTACTAACTTATAACCTCGATGTTAGGAAATGCTGTCTCACCTTATTTAGGTGGTGCATTTGTAATGAAGCAGTATGACCTGTTGTTGACCAGACATCATGAAAACACAAGCTGCTTGTTAAAATAATTGACAGATATATACGATAGTGTTGCTGTAACTGTCTTCTCACAATCAAGTGCGCTGCAAATTAAATTAAATAAAAAGCAGGTAGAAACTTGTGAGTCACATACACGTCTGTACTAGCTGGCACTGATAACTGCTGCACTGAGAGTGACCTTCAACTGCTGCAGATTCCTTCACGTGTGTGGTAGCTCTACTGTAAAATTTGAGTGGTGATTCTGGGCAAGACCAAAGATCTGTCTGGCACAACTTCTTGTCCGTGACTCCAACTCTGTTGTCAGAGGAGGAGTGTGAACACAGGGGACATGCATCATAGCTTCTCCCACATACTCTCCTAACTTCTCTTCCCAGCGTGGTAGGTTTCCCAAGCCAGGTGGGGGTTTCTGCCTGTTTAGTTAACCCTCCAATGGATTTCTTCCATGTACTTGTCCAGTTTCCTCCTGAACCCACCTCTTTGCATCCTTAATATCCTTTGGCAAGAAGTTTATTCCCCTCTGCATGAAGAATCATTAAGGTTGGAAAAGACCTCCAAGATCTGAGTCGTCACTCCTCTGTTTGTTTTGAAAGCTTTTCCTCTTGGCTTCATTTCAAATACATATATTTTTGTATCAAGAAAGATGGTGAACAGTCTATCCCTTCATGATGACAGTTTTTGTCAACCTCTATTCTATTTTCTTCCTTGCTATCTCAGCTGCAGACTTGAAGAGTCTTGTATTTTATACTAAGACCTAACACCTCTTACATGCATCTGCCAACAGCTGGCTTTTTTAATAGCCAGTGTTTTAAATGCCTTAAGATATTCCAGGGTGTGATGTAAGGATATTACTATACTGATGCATTATGTACTAAGCATTAATTAAGCATATTACTATATGAGCCCAAATGTAACATGACCTCAGATACAAGGCAGCTCCAGTTCCCACAGAGTAGATCTAAATTGAGAAGCTAAACTCCCAGTGCCTTCTTGGGAACATGCCCCTCATTCCTGGTTTGCCTTCCAGGTCTGCTGCTCTTCCTCTTTGCAAAACTGAATTGAAGACATGCCAGAAAGAGGTCACAGCTAGGCTGATATCTGACCTTGACTATTGCTAGTAGTAACCTATGCTCAGATTTAAATTTGACTCTCCTGAATAATCTTCATAGCAAATATTTTCACCTCCTTTTGATCTTTTTTTTTTTTTTTTCAGTTTCTAAATATGCTGGGGAGAATATGAACACATACTGGTATCAGTCTTTCTGAGACCCTCTGGGTGCAGTATTTTTTCCTTTGTGAAAACTGACTATCTTCTATTCATTACTTGCTTGTTTTTAATATAGAAGGTGTTGTATTTCCTCTTTATCCATACCTCAGATGTTTAAGAACTTTTGAGAGTTTTTTTTTAAATGTCTTTGTAAATCTAACTATGCTGCATGACACAAATCACCTTTATCTGCTTGCCCTAACCCAGTAGTTAGGCTGGTTGTCCAGAGGGAACTGCAACTTTGAGCTCTTATGAAGGTCCAGTTGTAAATGTGCTTAAAGCAGAGACCAAGAAAGTTGGATTTTTATTTTTGAAGTTTTCCTTTTGGTGAATGGAGGGAAGCACCTAATGTTTGGGCCAACATGTTATGTGCATGTACTCACACCCACTGAGTGAGCTTGTTCTGTTCTGTGTGCTACAACAGGTAAGAACAACAGAAATTTTAAATAACGTAAAATCTTGGTCTAGCTTAAGGTTTTAAGAGTATTTCCATGCTCTGTAATGAAATCTGAATTTGATTTTTGGCTGTCTTACATTTTGTGCTTCATACCCCATGAAGTAATATAAACATGTCATTCAATTGATAGTTATTCCATGTGCTTTCTGATTACTTCTAATATCGTGTTTCTTTGTTCCTAGAGAGCAAATCAAAAGGACTCCAGTGGGTGATAGATACAACCATTGCATATCCCAAAGGTGAACCTATAGACATCCAAACTTGGATCCTTGGCTACCGACAGCCAACAGTTACACATGTACATTACAGGTAGGAAAAAAACCTTCTGCTTTTACGTTGAACTGAGATATTCACAAGTATTCACCAATTAGCAACCTCACGTTTCAGGATGTGTGAAATCAGTAGCAATGTATTTTTTATGTGTCTTACACAGGTAGGCAACTCATATTATGTAAACACAACATAGTTTTCTTTTCAAAAGTTCATTGACCGTTCTCCATCTTAGCATAGCACATTTAAGATTTTGCCTAATGTCCTGTGGCTGAATGTAGTTATGGGGAATAGTTTTGATGACTAGGTGATCTTCTCCACTTTAATGTTAAGGTGCTGGTAAACCAAACTTGATTTTTTTTTTTTTTTTTTTTTTAAATAACGGCATCAAACTATAAAAAACATGGTTATTAAGTAACAAGGTTCCTGAGAGTTTATTATATGTTGTATTATTTTTCTGACGAAGAGATTTCATCCTTTTCCCTGAAAAGCGTACACTTAATAGCTGAATAGAGCAACACTCTGGAAATAGTTACAAATCTCATTGACACTTAGGATAAGATACTAGTAAAACTTTTCTCCTGAACAATTCTTTGTCTCAGGACCTAAACTAACAGAGAGAAGTTGAGTTTTGCTTTTGGTTTGCAGTTAATTGCAAGTCTGAAATATTGTAACACGCTTCCTTATACCAGATAAGCTGATCATATTTTATCCCAAAATTGTATTATTTTGTATTAATTCCATTTTGCTGATTTGGGGAGCTTTTAGACTTTGGCAGCAAGCTTTCAGATCTCCTTGTGTGAATCCCCTGGGTGGCAGTTTAACTGGGGATGACCTTCTCCAGCATTGCTGCTGTGTCAGTGTTGTGTGGTGCAGTGTGCAGGCTGCTCACTGGAGCTCCGTTCCACAGCCGTGTTGAAATCTGTCCATGCTTTTTACAGAATTCAAGTTTTTCCAAAGGTGAACAAACTTACACTCTAATTTATGTAAGATGTCATCGTATCTACTGTGCTTTATTCACGTCACCTTAGTACTCTCTCACATCTCTTGAGGTACTTGCAAGTTGGATGTGTTTAGAGTTTTACGGAAGTATTTCCAGAAAGACTTCCTTTAAAACAAAAAAGTTATCTTAAGTCAAATTAACTTCCTGCTTCTAATTGTGTATATTCAAAACCTATTTTTGAGCACAAGCATAAAGATGATGTAACCTTCCTTGCATTGAACTTGAATGCTACATATTTTGTAGTACTAAAATTCCAAGAAAAAAATATTTAAAATTGGTTTTTGGCAAGTGTACACTTGTTGGGTTTTTTTTCCAGAGGGTCTAAATCACTGATTTAGTAGACAGGGCAAGCCTCTCTATTTGTTCTCTCTTTTCTTTGTTTCTTTAAAACCAAACAGCTGACCCTGTGGAAACATTGTAAGTATGCCCCAGATGGAGACTAATGCAGCGGCGGGTCTCTGGAGGCTGAGAGCTGGGTGCAGTACCTCTGAAATGAGAACTGAGCATCTTGGTTTTAACTGGAGCTTTGGCTAACTTCCCAGTCCTGGTAATTCTTAAACTGGCACATCCAGTTTGGGCACGTGTCCTCTGGGCTGTAAGGGCTTTAGCTGAGTGCAGGGTAGCAGTTCCTGAAGGTGCACACAAGGAAGCAGGCCAGCTCTGGCAGCGGGCAGGAGCAGCCAGGGCGCGGGGAGGCAGCTTGGGCCTCGTCCCTCCGTGTCGACACGGGGTGCCTGCAGTGTGCTTGGAGGAGGTGTTGCATCTGGGGCACTCCTCTGCTAGGGCCTGATGGACCTGACCTTCATGAACTTTTCTAATGCTAGTTTTAACCTGCTGATACTTGGACTTCTGCCATTTTCTATAGTGCAACATGTAAATGTTCTCAAGGGTGACAGCTAGGACCTTTCGGCTTGTGTTAAGTTCTCCACCTGATGCCTTCAGTGGATTCATCCTGTTTCCTGTGTCCTGCCAGCAGTGGGTGAATCATTCCTCATTGATGCTTTCCATGGCCTGTGAGAGCTCTCTCATATCCTGCCTTAACTGTCCCTGATCCCTCCCAGCCCAACGAGACTTCATCCATTTGGTGTCTCCTTACACAAAAATCTTTCCATGATTATCTTGTTACTTTTGTCTGTGCCTTTTCAGGTTCTGCTATAACTAGTCTGTGAGATGACTGACATCCTGAATTCCTCACAGTGATTTCAGGGTCACTTACCACAGTAATAACAGCTAATCTTAGAGGCTGTGCCAGCGTATACATACATAGCTGCTGGTGCTTTTTCTTTCCCCAGTGTTCACTGCCTTGCATTTACTGGTGTTTGATTTCATCTGCAACCACTGTCAGGTCTTTCTGCAACTCTTTTTGACTACCCAGAATAATTCTACACCAAAAATGCCTTTTTGTATCTTTTTTTTTTTTCCAGATTTAGTGTATCATCTAGCTATGATATGGGTTTTAATGTATCTGGAATTAGAGCTGTAGTTTGGTGAATATGATGAATTTTCATCTCTGATGTTTTTAATACTAGAATTTATTTTTAGGGTTTTTTTGTGGCTTTAAAATTATTTTTTTCATTTACATAAAGGTTATATTTATCCATAGGAAGGTTAGCAGAGAGCAACTGAACAGTGCATATACATGAATTTACTCGTATTGCATCATCCTTTTCTACTGCTTATACAGAAAGTTTCCTGTTGAATTCCCTTCAGGGCACTATAGCAACTGATTTTTGTTTCTTTGTTTGTTTTTTCCCCAGATCACCTGACTTTACTCATTAGGGTTTGGTTTTCTTTTTACCAGATGCAATGGGCATCTTCAGGGTTTTGACAACTTTAAATCATGTATTGACAATTTCAGCAGAGTTGTTGGTATCACTGAAAACCTGCGAAGACAGAGTGTGTGCCTGGCAAACTGAGCGTGGCAGACAGGGAAGAGTAGGGAACAACCATTCTCTCCTGGAGGGTTTCTGGTGTTAATGAAAGCCTTACAGCTCTACTATCACTTCATTGGACCTTCTCCAGAATTGAGAAGCCAGATAATTGAAGCCCAGTGGGCTGACATCAAATTTGTTAGAGCTTATTTTCAAAATTATAGGTATGGTCAGTGGAAAACTGTCTCTCAGAAGCTTATCATAGAATCAGTAAGGTTGGGAAAGACTTCTAAGATCATCAAGTACAACCATCACCCAACATTACCATGACCATTAAACCATGTCCCCAAGTTGCCACATCTACATGCCTACATGTTTTTTGAACACCTCCACGGGTGGTGACTCCACCTCCCTGGGCAGCCTGTTCCAATGTTTGTTCACATCCCTTGTGAAGTTGGTGCATTTATTTAACTGTTTGAAACACAGGAAAGGAGGACTCAAGGTAAAGCAGACTTCATCTTTAAAAAGATGGAAATGTCAGAAATGTCTTCCAAAGATGGAGAATGTCAGAGGTCTTTCTGGTTTTCTGTGTTTGGCATCAATGTCCTTTGCAATTTTCATGAAATGTGCATACTGAGTAAGTCTGGATTGTTGTTACTCCCTTTTCCTTCATTTAATGCAATAAAATATTGCTTGTTGTTTGTAACTTGGAATGTCGTGGGAGACTGCATTTGAAATAAATTTTAAGGCTAATTTTTAAAAAACTGGGAGAGAAAGTTCTGCATGAATCTTTGTGTTCTGGTGCACTAGTTTCTCATCCATTTTTTCAAGTTATAGCCAAAAAAAAAAAAATTTGGAAGAAGTGAAGAATAGCTTTGACCAGTGGCCATCTCTACTGTATGAGAGAGCCAGGGTTTAAACACACACTTTTCCCCTTTTACACTAGTCCAGAGTGAGGAATTGATGTATGACAGCAGTAGGGGAGGAAAAAAAGTAACATTTTTCTGTGCTTACTCTAGCAGGAGGAGAGGAGGCTGCAGAGCCTTTTCTGTTCTGGGTGCTCATTAGTCCTTTCTGCCCTTCCCCGTGGTCACAACCTGCTTCTATCTGCCTCTACAGTCTTTCAAATTTAGTATTTTCCTTTTCTTATAGCCTGTCCTTTTACTGCAGCTTTATTTTGTTTTCATCCTGTAACAGAGGAGTGTAGAGGACACAGCAAGCAGCCTTATGGTTTCAGTTTTGGATGCTTTTCTTGCCACTGGAAATGGCAGAGAAGAATCAGTTAAATCTAGTGATCTCTTTTTTTGCTTAAATGCTCAGCTTTGATAATGAGTTGAACCTTGCTTTTCAAATGTCAATTTTCAGTACAAGTGACATGTTCTTCAGAAGTTCTTAATTAGGTGAAGCTGTGGCCTGATTTTCCTCAGGATGTCCTTTTTTTTAGGGACGTTTCTTTTGACAATTCCCATGTTTCAGGTTCTTCAAAACACAGAAGTGTGAGAACTTACCCTTCTAATAATTGAATAATTCTTCGACTGTGACAGACTTGTCTCAAAACTCATTGGAAAGTGCTGAAAAACTGTTTTATTGTCTGAAACATAATACTCAAGGAAAATATCCAATTAACTTCTTCCAGGTCAAACAGCATTGGAATATTTTGGGGTCATTTCCACCCAACTGTTAAAGCAGTAAGCACAAAAAAAAAAAAAGTAGGTGCAAGGTCTCCCTAACTAGAGGCATCACTATGAGGCCTGCATTTAATGAATCTGTTGGAAAGGTTTGTTTCCTCTTCTGAGAATGGTTTAGCTTTGTGCTTGTCATTTTGTGACATGCATTGACCAGAAATCCAGATTCACTGCTGGTGCACTCAGGAGAAATAAGCTGGGTGGTTTTGTGTCTGTGTGGCAGGGCCATGGGCTGGCTGCTAATTCCCAGCTCCCACCACTTCCACACAATGAACTGAGTTTGGGGATTATTTTTCTTCTTAAACCAGTCACTTCTTTAGTCTAACTGACTTGGTGTTTTGCAGTCGGTCTCCAAGTTTCTCTAGTAGCAGGATTTCCTGTGTACTGCTGTTCTGTTGTCAAAACCCAAGAGTTAAAAATGGAAAAAAAAGCAAGTATGAAGTTTGCTCAATGCTTAGCTTCCCCTCAGTCAAGAATGGTGTGGGGTTGGGGCTTTTTGTGTTAGCTTCTTGCTGGGTTGTGCCCTTGTGTGACCGTGTCCCACCTCTGCACCGTGTGATAGCGACTGTGGTGTAGAGGCCCTGCTGTGAGGACCAGCCATGGATGCTTCTACCCCAGAGGAATTCACCTGTGTGCTGCATGAAGGTACCATAGTTTCCAGCTAACTCAGCTGTCTTTGCACCATAAGGCGGACGAGCACAATGTCATCTTTATTTCTCAGAGTAGCTTTTGTGTGGTTTGGCTGTTGAAACAAGCTTTCCATACAGAGGAACTTCTTTTCTTTGTGTCTACCTCGATACAGGATTAGTGAAGTAAATTAGACTCCGAGCTGTAAATAAGATAGTTGTGCAGAAGCATCCATGAAGGGCATCCAGTTTGGCAGTGTGTTTTAATACACCTTTTTGTGCAAGTAGCTTATTTTTGGTCATGTCTGAGATCTACCAACCACCTCCATCATGGGGAGTTAGTCATCAACACAGCAAATTAATATTACAATTTAGAAAGAGTAGGGTGTAATAAAAAGCTTTTAACACAGAGTGGGATAGGTGATAAAAGGTAATTAGTACATAAAGGTGTTATCTGTGAACTTTAAAAATTGTAATACAAAATAAGAGGTTGTTTCTACAGTAAGAACCATTTAAAGGCGATTAAATGTTTCTGAAAATGCCATGTTTCTGAAAATTATTTGGTATCTTGAGAAATGGCCATCAGTCAGTAAGTCTCCAGTTTTTTTATATACACCAACGTGTCTTTGGCCGTTACATTTCCTTTTTTAAAAAATTTTCTTCTTTCCTGAACTGTTGTTTATGCTGTTATATTTTGGTCTGGGACATAGATACAGATCTGTGTAGTGGTTTAAGAAAGTTGCCATCTGTCAGCTACACAGACTGTCCCACAGCTGTTGTCACCTGGCAGCTGCAGATAGGTAACCTCCAGCTAGAAGAAAATCCTTTGAAACATTAATTAATGCTTGAGAAGATAATGCTGAGACAGCTTTGCAGACTCCTGGCAGAGTATGTCTTCATTTCCACCACAACTTTTAACTTCTCATTGTGCAGCCAGTGGTGGCACTGCTTTTGCTGAAGTTCAGCCCCTTCCCCACTTCCTCCAATGACAGCAAAGCAGCTGTCCCGTTGATGAGAAAGAAAGGGAGGTATTTCCATTCCCTTTTAATTTGTTGATCAAGTTATCCAGTGATATGAAATTTCCTTGTTTGCCAAACCAGGAGCAAAGATGCTCCTATTTTCTTGCAATGTGATCTTAGTTTTGTCCAAAAGTTAGAATGATTCAAGTGCCCAAGAGAATCTAGAAGCTCTGTGTATTATATGCTGACTTTGTTCCTTGTCAGGACAGTTCTACACAATGATTACATTTTATTTTCCTGAGGAGATCAGCCAACTGTTCACTTTCAGTGGCATTCCCAGTGCTGGATACCCAGACAGGCTAGAACCAAGGTGACACTCATGCTGTGACCACTTAGATGCACTTAGTTTACATATGTCATTGAAAAGAAAAAACTACTTTCTGTAACTTGTAACCCTAGACCTGGCAGACCTTGTAGCTCCAGCCAGAGCAATAGTTTTCCACCTTGGTTTTGGATCGTCTGTAGAGTTTTGTAAGAGTAGACTTTCTCAGTTACCTTTCCTGAACCAAGTCTCCATAGAGAGAGTGTTCTTTTAAAGCACAGATGCCACCTGAGCCATCTGGTGGGCAGAGAACAATCAGTGGTATATTTAGTGTAAATACAGGGGGGTTTAGCTTCACCTTATTCAGTACAGGATGGGCATGTTTCCAGAATTTAAGGATTTTTCTTAAATATTTCATCTCTGATTCAGCTCTGTCATTAATAAGAATGTTCTGCTTGTAAAAATAACTGTGGATAATTAAAAATATGTTTGAAAATGCCTCTAAATACACTAGCACTTACCATTGCTAAAATGTGGCAGCCAGTATAGCTTTATTGGAAAACCATTTTATTTTTTTTTTTTTTTCCCCCCCTCTGAATTAATATTAATTTAAACTGGGTGTAAGGGTGATTGCCTCTCAAACTCTTAAGAAGTGGAGTTTGTATCCAAAGATTCCAAGTGTTCTGGTACTGTATTGATTCATATGAGAACCTGGATGCATTCAGGCAGGAAAGTGGTGTGTGGTCTCTCACAATATTGGTATCATACTACTTTGCTACTTCATTGAACTGCCAGCTCATAAAACATTTCTAAGGAGTATCTGGTAAGGTCATGTGATAAGGTTTTCAGACTAGAAGGTACATTCTTGGAGAAATATCAGGCTTAACTAGTGTGAGCTGTAGGGTGGTTTCCCGTCGGGTAGCAGAAGTGCAGAGTCTCTGCAGTTTCCAGTGCAAATGGCACACGAAGCCAGGTGATCCTAGACTTCTGTCCTGAGCCCACACACGCCTGCTGGTAGTTCTGAACCATATTCAAACTTGCATAAGCAAGCATCTGTCCTTCAAAAATATACCATGAAACACAATATTCAGTTGCTGAGTCTTTTTATCTCTTCACAGTAGCTAGGCAGAACAGAGTAAAAATAGTGCTTGGTGGCTCAGTTGTGTTTGGGGACAGAAAGCAAGCCTTTCTTAGTGTTACACACTCAACAAAGATGGTGCTTTCTCTGTGAGTGGTTTTGTACTTGCCACTACATGGTTTAACTTCAATCTACAGTACAACAGCTGGACTTCAAGACAAAATACTTTGCTATTGTCTTTGGCACTGTTCTTAATATGTACACTGAGGACTTGAGCTACTTACTGCACCACCAGCTATTTAATAATATTTGTCTTTGGCCAAAGACTTTTCTTCAAACTGTATTTTACCCAACAGTTTCACTAGAGCATGGAGAACTCCAGTGTGAAAAAGATGTAGGTAGAATTGCTACAAAGGCTACAGAAATATCTTTGAAATCATGTTGATGCCATAGTTGATAAATAAAATTGTTCTCATACATATGTGTGTGTGTGTGTGTATATATCTTTTTCATGTATGTTGTGACCCTAATTGTGGGCAGATGTATTTAGTGACTGTGGGTCTGCTGAGTTCAAGTTGTCCACGCTGATGTTTGTGTAAGAGTTGGGAGTTGGACTTGATGATGTTTGTGGGTCCCTTCGAACTTGAGGTATTCTGTGATTCTATAATACTGAAGTTATCTTTTTGTACCAAAACACCATTGTTTTTAATTGCCTCGTTAGAGCAATGCTTTGCTGCTTTTCTCCTCAACTTACAGCTTTTTTCCATGCATCAAACTAAGATGAGGAGGTACAAAAGACTTCGCAACAAGGCAAACAGTAATGGCAACAAAAGCATTCTTCAGAATGATCTTATTTCTGTAGTCTGACATTCTCATATCTGTTCAGGCACTGCCCGTGTGGTTGTGGTGTTACTGCATTGTTTTCAGTCTAATCAGTTGAGACTGAGAATGAAAGGAAAATTCCACAAATGAAAATAGAAGCATGATGCAGATGACAGGGTAAATGGGAACTCGACTGAAAAGAGAAACTTACAGTAAAGGTCTTATGCTTCAGAGCATGAACTTTTCAGGCTAGCCTGATACACAAATCTCTTCTGCATTGGCCTCCTAGTGAAATGTAGTGGGTATGGAAGTTCTTGTGTATATCAAAAGTCATTTAGTGTCTACTGATGTTTCATAATTACTGTAAGATTTGAAATTGTTTTGAAAAAAAAATAATCCAGTGAGGTATGGTGGGTTATTTGGGAGTTTCTGCATGTATGTATCTTGGTGGATTCTGCCCTGGGTATCTGATTTTCTAAGTAAACCTAGTGTTCAGTGTAGAAGTACCGAAACAGGAGTAATTCTTCCATTGGGATTTTTAAAATAGAGCACCAATATTTGAGTACACTCAATTACATTGTCAGTTTTCAGTGTAAAACCTGCCTTGGAAATTTAAGACAAAGATGCTGTCCTCTTTTGAAAAGCACAGAGGCCTTGTTTTCTGGGATACAGAAGAGCTCTTGGTACTTAGTGATGTCATTACATGCCTTCTGCCTGAAACTGTTTCTTCACAACTGTAGATGAACCTTTTCATTCAGTCTCTTTCAGTCTCTTTTCTTTCTGTTTCAGTGCATGAACTTCATTGCTTCCTGGTTTCTGTTTTTTTAAGGGTAGTATTCTATGTAAAAAAAGAAAAAAAAAAAGAAAAAAAAAAAGGAAAACCAGTAATTTAGTAACTTTTATCAAATGCTGTAGTACAGCATCTGATAGAAGCTAACAGTGCCTAATGTCTTCTCTGTGCATCTGGAAAATTCCAGTTTTGTATCCTCAAAAACTACGTGATTGAACCACGCAGTTAGATTTGTACCAAACTCTTGTTCTCTACATTTTGGAGTTGGTTAGGTCAGAAGGAAAAGAGTTTTGGTCTTCACATACAAAATGCGTTTCCTAAATTTAATTTTTGTTTCTTTGGTAGGATTTTTCCAGTTAAAGATGTACCTGCAGAGCCTGAAGCTCTTACACACTGGCTGTATCAACGATTCATTGAAAAGGAAGTTCTCTTGACACATTTCTATGAAACAGGTAGGATGACATCTAACAAAGAGAATTGTGCTTTGTTGGTGTCTGTTCTTAAAAGGATCTCAAAATGCCAGAAGGATCTAAAATAGTTTAACAATGCATATACATTCTTTGCACAAAACAGTAGATATAATTATTACTATCGTTTTTTGTGGCAGAAAAAGATGAGAAAACATGATCTGGGAAAGGTAACTTACATTAAAATAGGGAAGACTTTGGAAGCTGGAACATTCATAATGTATCTAAGGAAATACTCTTTTTTTTTTTTTCTGTAATAACGTGCAGTTCAGTTGAAACTTGCTGCCATGGGACTTAGTTGAGTGGAATAGTTTAGCAAGATGTGAAGAGATAGTGAACATGCACAGCAAAAGCATGCAGAGCTTATGTTAAGTTTGGAAGGGATATAAAAACATTCAGAGTTTAAAAGGAGCAAATTCTTGACTAAAAGGGGTTAAATAAGACTTACCTGAGGCAGGTTATCTTGTATTCTTAGTGTGGCTATTTATCAGGTTCCTCTGGTACTTGTACTGTTAGAGAAAACTGATCTAAGTAGGCTGCAGGTCTGATCCACAGCAGAGTCCTCTTCTGTTTCTGTTAAGCTAAAAATTTAAAAGTCCAGGTAAATACTTTGAAACTGTAGCTGGAGAAGGTGTTTCCCCAAGGCCTTTTTTTTTCTATCCAGTTGATACTGAAGTGTGTTATCTGCCCACCAGCAGGTGTGTGTGTCTGTGTGTGTTCAGAAGAAAACAGAAATTTATCATAATGAAAGAAAATCCAGAGAAGAAAAATATAGAGGTTCATGCCAATGTGCAGGAAAGGAGGCTTATAGAACATAAACTGAGGAGGAAGATGCCAGATGAAACAGTGCAACTTGTCTCTGAAGAAACGTAATCTCTTCATTAGCAAGTAGCACAGTTGTTGAGGAGGGGGGAAATATTCAGTCCCTTGGATCAACTGAATTTAATATTCCAGAGTGACTATGTTAAACAAAGATACTACTTCTGTTAGATGAGTTATTGCAAATACTGCTTTAATTTGATTCTGAGTGATTAACTTGTCAATTGTAGTGCTTAAAAAGATTAATAGAATTCTTTAACAACCCAGAGTTGTATATTGTTTTATGAAATACTGCTGTCAGTCAGCCATCACTGATGGCAAGAGTCAGTCCCTGTTATATAAATCACATCCAAATGCATGTGTTCATCTTCTTTAGAAAAATAACTCTGTGAATCTGTCAAAACTATAAGTGTAGGCAGTAGGGGGTAAAGAATTCTTGTTATTGAGCTGTTATTTCACAAATAACATTAAAATAAGTCATACCCCACAAACTCTAACTAGACCAGAACTTCAGAGAGTATAATTAATATAATCAGATTTAATCATTGAAATATGCTTCCAAAATAGGATAATTGGTTATAATTTACCCAAGCAATCATTATGAATTAATGAGACATATTTTAAGTGTAAATGCCATGACAGAGTACCTTATTAAGCATAGATTAGCATGATTTAAAGTTACTACCACTTTTGACAGTTGAGTACTTGCATTGCTTTTGTTTACTTACTGCAAAAGTGCTGTTAGAGTTTTTTGAAACCTCTGGAAAAGCCCTGAGGCCTAATGTGAGGGGAATCCTCAAAGCTTCTCAAGAGCTGGCTCTGTATTGACCTGTCACACTGGTTCATGTTGGTGTATTTTTAAGACTCGGGCCTGTTTCTGCACTTTGATTTTTTTTTTTTAAATTATTATTTTTTAAATACACACTGTTCAGGCATTTGTGTCAGTCCATAGAGCTTACTTCATAAAATTGGAATAACGTTTAATGGTACATGAAACTTTAAAAGTTTGCATTGATAGTCTATCAGTAGGAATACATTCTTCTGGCATACTTTTATTTGCGAAGAGGAAGAATCAAAATCTAAACCACCTTTTTTCCTTTTTGCTGTATTCCTAAGTGTTAAGATCTTTAATTGATCTGGGGAAAACCTGTAACATTACACCTCTTTGAAAAAAGAAAAAGTTTAAAATTTGAGTATGAAACTATCCCATCCTTCCTTACAGATACATTTTTCACATTTCATTTATAAAATCAAAGCCATTTATAGTTAATATCTGTAGGTATAAGCAACACAGACTCCTGTTTTAGTAGCTAGTAGAAACCTGGTATTGGCAAGTTCATTTTTCTGACTCCTGTTCTTACCTCTGCTGTCAAAGAGGTTCCAAAGAATGTTTATCAACAAGGTGATAGGCATTTTATAAATATAACTATTACAGAATCACGGAGTGGTTTGGGTTGGAAGAGACCTTAAAGATCATCTATTTCCAGCCTCACTGGCACAGACAAGGACAACTCCCATGGGACCAGGTTGCACAAGGCCCCGTCCAGTCAGGTCTTGAACACTTTCAGTGATGGAGCATCCACAACTTGCCTGGGCAACCTGTTCCAGTGTCTCACCACCCTTATAGTGAAGAACTTCTTCCCTGCATCCAGTCTAAATCTACCCTCTTTCAATGTGAACCCATTGCCCCTCCTCCTATCACTACAAGCCCTTGTAAAAAGTCCCTCTCCAGCTTTCTTGTAGGCCCCCTGCAGATACTGGAAGGCTGCCGTAAACCCTTCTCTTCTCCAAGCTGAACAACCGCCACTCTGTCAGCCTGTCCTTGTAGGAGAGGGGTTCCAGGCACGTGATCATCTTCGTGGCCCTCCTCTGGACCTGCTCCAACAGTTCTTGTGTTTGGGCTCCAGAGCTGGATGCAGTACCTCAGGTGAAGTCTCACAAGAGCATAGTAGAGGGGGACAAGCACCCTTCTTGACCTTCTGGCCACACTTCTCCTGATGCAGCCCAGGATACAGTTGGCTTTCTGGGCTACACTTGCACATTGTTGGCTCATGTTGAGCTTTCCATTGATCAAATTGTATATATAATTTTTTTTATATATATCTTCAGTAGGATAACCTTGAACATGCAGTAAGACAAATGATTACATTTAGCAAGACAAAAGCACTTGGAGACTAATTAAAAAAAAAAATAAACTAGGAGCTTATCAGTTGGAAGTGAGTGATTGTATATGGAAGCCATCATGCTCCTCATTCACTCTGATCATAAGCCAAGTGGTGTGATGTAACTAAAAAAGTAACTAATGTCATCCTACAGGACAGCATGAGAGGGTTTTCACCAGTGCTACAGAACTACTTCTCATTTTACCAAATCTGAAACCTCATCTGGAAATTCTGCTTATGGGTCCATAATCCCCCTTCAAGAAATAGGAACTGAACTGGGAAGAGGGACAGATAGCAGGTGCTAAGATGATGTAGGGGAAGGAAGAGTTGTTTCTGTGAAGGACAGTGTCCCGGTTCGGCTGGGACAGGGTTG